>NW_028160190.1:0-28180 GCF_964263955.1 Coregonus lavaretus
TATCTAGGTGGGATTTTATGTTCATTTAACTAATTAACCTGCTGTATATAAGATCCAGAAATCTTAACCCATGAGTCTACAGTTTACGGATCTTGTTGCTATCCAAGATCCTGAAGTAATTTTCACCTGGCAGGATAAAACCTCCCAGTGGTATCTGTCCAAGGTGCTGAATATCTTTCTGTCACTGGAACTCTCTTCTGGGCCATTATAGGCTTTGCTATGGAGTCCATATCCTTTTAAGGCCACTGTATTTTGCCTTTGTTATGAAATAACTTTCCTGCATGTTTTGCATTCTTTCAAGCCACTGTTGCTCTTAAAGAGGCTTTCCCCTGTCATGGTGGATTAGGTTAAGACCGCTGAAGCTGGCAAAACTCCAAAAGTGCCTTCTCTCAGTGCTTTGTCTTCAAGTCCTTTGTAGTGATGGTTCATTCTAAAATCAATATTTGTCATTCATTGTAAGACTTCAAAAGTGGTCTAATGTCAGGGTGAGTCCATGTCCAATTGGTGCCAATTTCCATTTGCTTGGGAGAGATGGTGTGGACTCATCTTGACACTAAACCACTAAGCCCACTAGCTATCTAGCTTTAGTGTAGAGGTGGTTTCAGCCTGCCTGCACTCAGTGTGCTGCATTGTGACTTGACATGGTCTCTAGTTGTTATTTTTCCCACTGTGTCTTCTCTTCCCACCGTTCTACTTGGCAGGTAGGTTCGATTAGCGCTCCCTTAGGAACCTGGCAGAGCAAACAAGCACACGTCTGCCTCGCTGGTGTGTATGCAGATGTGCCCCAGCTTGCTCACAGAGGGCTCAGAGCTGTCTTCACACACCCCGAGGCAGTGAACCTCACACAGTGTCACCACACACACTGTCAAAGCCCAATAGAGAGGGGAGTCTCTCAGAGACAAATATGTCACTCCCTCAGGCATACGCTTCGATCAGTCGATATACAGAGGACTGCTGTGGGATTTGGAACTAAAACATCTTGGTTTATAGATTGTGACAATTTACATGTGGATTGACGTCCGATGTGTTTGTATAATCGCACTGATGCTTACTTGGACTACCGGAAAAGGATGAATAATTGTGATAGTGTTTGATAGTCATAGTCAATCATGTGGATGTGTCCTAATGACAACTGTGTTTAGTCACTGCGGATGACAGTGATAGATGGTTGAACGCTGTCGAGACAGAGGCCAAAGAAACTTACACACAGCCAGAGCTGTTTTCTCCCCCAAATATTAAACAAATTCTGTTTTATTTGCTGTTGTATTTTTTAAATAATGAATTTAATTAGTCCTTATCGTTTTGTGCCAGGCCTTGTGTGCTTTTGCAGTCTCTTAAAACGATGTTCAACCATACAGTATGCTCCTTTTGAAGAATCTCTTGTCGAACAGATTATTCAAGCGATAATAGCAAATAGCAGAACAAAAACATTACCCTGGCAGACTCTTCTTAATGATATGCTATGGGACAGACTCAGAGTAAATGTTGTGTTTCCTGCCTCACTACAAATCATTACATTTAAAGATCATTAAGATATGATAACACTAGCAGGGAAAACAAGTTGGCTAAAACCAGATGATGCTTTAATTGGATAATCTAATGACTAGTCGAAAAGTCTGCATACTTCAATAGCCGTGAAGACTGAGTTTCCTGTGGCGTCGGTATTGTGTTCTGGCAATGAAAGTGGCCTGTTTTTTTAATGAGAATGTAATTGAAGTTTAATAATCCATATTCGGATAATACCTGTCATTACACCTGGCCTAAAATACAAGGAAAATAAAAGGGAACAGTAGGAATGTTTCTGTCTGCTGGAGCGTTAGTTCAGCGTTAGTTCAGCATTAGTTCAGCATTAGTTATGTGAGGTAGTTAAGTGCTCGGGTCAACAACTTAATCTGTGTCATGTTGTTGTGTCTCATATGTTTTGTCTGGAACGTTGTTAAAACTGAAAGGGAACAGTAGGGATGTTTCTGTCTAGAGGGCATTCAGCTTTAGTTATGTGAGGTGTATTGAGGTGCTAAATGCTCAGCTCAAAAGCTCAATCTGGATTATGTTGTTGTGTCTCATCTTTTACTGTTTTGTCTAGAAGATTGTTCCCTGTAGGCTTTTCTTTTGAAGTCTTTTGAAGTAGCTTGTCCTTAAACAGGTTCACATTACCTTTGCACTTGTTGTTAATGCAGTTAATCTGTGTAAACTCTTTAAACCTAAAGAGGAAATAAGAAACTGATTTGATCCAAGCCTGATCCATATTTATCATCATCAGCATCGCTCTATTCTCCATCCCTGAGCACTGCTTTGGAGTGTAGAACCGGTGTACGAACATGCCAGAAGATTTGTCTCACTAAAGAGGGATTTAGCTCTCTCTATTGGTATTAAACATAAATCTCTCCTCTCTTCGCATATCTGCCTGCTGCATTATTACATTGTGCATGTGAGGCACCCTGTTTCTCCCCTGACGACACGGTGCTAATGAGTGGAGCAACCCCAGTAGAAGATAGTGCTCCTACTCCCAATGTGTAAACCTGACCCAGATGATCAGCGCTAGCTAGGTTATCTATGCTATCTCAGCAATAGGCTAAGGAAATAGAGCCGCACTTAGAAAGCCCCAGGAGAGCCCATGTCCGAAACATCAGATTACTTGATGTCTTTTAGACTGACAATTTCCCCCTGTTTATCTTCATCCAGTGGCCATTCACTGGGGATCAGAGATACTTATAACTATAGGCTGAAGATTACATATAACCCTTTGTCCGTTAAATATGAAGACCAACTCCAACCACAATCCCAGAGATCTAACGGATTATCGTCCAGTAATAGAATCAATTTAAAACAGAGCAGAAAGATGGGAAGGATTCCCATGGAGGGTCTTATCTATAGTGAACTGAATCTAGCCTGGAGGAATTAACTGCAGATTCTCCATTTAAGAGGAATGAATATTAACAAAGGCACTGCTGAGCTGCTAAAGCCGTATACTGTAGGTCATGTTTAAATTTCCCTACATAAGACATAAGATGATCTTCTCTTTCCTTATCTGTCAGTGGTACCATAGATTGACATGGACATAAGACATAGGACTTCTTATCAGACAGTTGCTTCTTGTTGTTCTAGTTTGTGCTTCAGAAAAAACTGGATTTCTCTCAGTAAAAGCCAAGTGGTTTTACAAAGAAAAACGACATAGTAGGAAGCCAAGCAGGTTACAGTACTTTCTAAGAGGAGCATCTTCAAAGCCAAGAGTCTATCATTGTTCGTCGATAGCTCCATGGCTCTTGGACAATCGGATGAGTCATTTGAATTCCTGCAGCCATAGTGAGAAGCCTGTGTCTGTGTGTTACCAACTATATGTTTGTGTGTTTACCATGTAGATGTCCTGAGAGTCCTCGTCCAGGTACAGTGCGGCCCTGTCGAATGCCCTGTAAGAAGGACTGCATCGTCACCCCCTTCAGCGACTGGTCCCAGTGCTCTCCCACCTGTGATGCAGGTATGAAAGAAGAATTCAAGCTACTGTGCAAAGACATGCACACAAATAACAACCCTACAGATGTAGGGTCTTAATTTGATGACCCTGTTGCAGGATAACTTATCTGCTATGCAGTGTATTTGAAGCTTAAAAAGACTTCTAAAGTTTGTACTTTCCACTTTGAAATTTCAGACTTAATTTTCCCTATGAAAAATGTATCAACCCCTACAAAACATGTCTGTGGTCCTCTGTAGCTCAATTGGTAGAGCATGGCGCTTGTAACGCCAGGGTAGTGGGTTCGATCCCCGGGACCACCCAAACGTAAACATTTATGCACACTTGACTGTAAGTCGCTTTGGATAAAAGCGTCTGCTAAATGGCATATTGTTATTATTATTATTATTATATTATTATTATTATTATTAATTATAATCCACATAATAATTCACATTTCCCATTGCTGCAGGATTATTTACCTGCTGTAGCAAACTGGCTCAAATTAATATCATACATTGTATCTTTTCATTGTAAGTCTCTTGGAAACTAAGAACTATGGACCAAAAATGCTCTCCTAAAAGGAATTGCTTACTTATCCAACCTCGTAGGAACATTTTGTATGGCAGCTTTTATCATGAAGCATCATTTGGAGATCATTGATATTTTAAACCAATGGAAAACTGGGACGAATAAGGAAACTAGCACCAATTGGGTGATGCATGCAATGTAAACGGCTCATTACAGTTTCCTTAAACTGTATTACTCTCGTTTCATTACGGATATTTCATTTGACAGATTGACATGTAGGATGACCTTAAGATTACCTAATTTAGTGTAACCCAGTAAACATACTAGCCTATGGCTACAAGTGACAGGGCGCCATGTTGTTGTTGTTGTTGTTTTTGTTGTTTTCATGCTGTGATAAAAACGCCTCCAGACCAGGTCACCTTTGTCAGACAGCCATGTCCACAGCTGGAGGACATTGTTGAATACATTACATTGATTTATGGCATGAAATCATCATCGTTCAGATTTTGATGACCTCATTATTTGGCATGAGAGCATCAATCTTTGGCCCTCGCCACACACAGTCTCAGATTTTGATAGTAGTGCTGATGTTCTCCTACTGTATAGGATGACCTGCCTCGCACCCACACTGGTTGAAACTAAAGGTCACGGATGCACAGAGCCTGTAATACACTCATGATTTGATTAAACACTCCTGGGCCAGTCCTGGACCATAAAGCGACATCTTAATCAGTCTAGATAGCCAGCGCTCTGGCTCAACTTGATAGTTCTTTATTGTATTTATTCAACGGTGTGTCTATTGGGAATACCACTGATCACGGGGAAAGCATCCATCTTGTTGATGTTACTTCATCATTAGATTTGGACTTGACGACTATATCGATTTTACTGCAACAATAAAGCAGTCAACATTCGCCCACTTTGCCCTGAATATGTTAGTTTGACATGGAATGTCTCAACATGATATAAAGGAGAACAACGGCAAATTTCAGAAATTTGTCAAAGTACCTAAACCTCTCTGACTCAGTGTTGAGCCAGACAGGTTTAGATACTGTGACAAATTTCCGGTGTTTGAAAATCTAATTATAATATATAATTAAAGTAATGCTTCATGTACTGTGTGCTTTGTCAGCTGGTAACATTCAGAAGAAGAAGCAGTCGAGAAACCGCGTCATCCTCCAGCTGCCAGCCAACGGGGGCCAAGACTGTCCTGAGGTGCTGGAGGAGAAGAAGGACTGTGCGGCTCCCAAAGTCTGCCCTGGTTACAGGTACAGCACAGTACCAAGAGTACTGGCAGTTATACAGTGTCTTCAGAACATATTCACACCCGTTGACTTTTTCCATATTTTGTTGCGTTACAGCCTGAACTTAAAATTGATTAAATGTAGATTTTGTGTCACTGGCCTACACACAATACCCCATAATGTCAATGTGGAATTATGTTTGTAGAATTTTTTTCTAATTAATAAAAATGAAAAGCTGAAATGTCTTGAGTCAATACGTATTCAACCCGTTTGTTAAGGCAAGCTTAAATAAGTTCAGGAGTAAAAATGTGCTTAACAAGTCACAAAATAAGTTGCATGGACCCAGCAAGACAATAACCTAAAACAGAAGGCCAAATATACACTGGAGTTGTTTACCAAGACAACATTGAATGTTCCTGAGTGGTTAAGTTACAGTCTTGACTTAAATCAGCTTGAAAATCTATGGCAAGACTTGAAAATTGCTGTGTAGCAATGATCAACAACCAATTTGACAGAGCTTGAATAATGTGCAAATATTGTACAATCCAGGTGTGTAAAGCTCTTAGAGACTTACCCAGAAAGACTCACAGCTGTAATCGCTTCCAAAGGTGATTCGAACATGTATTGACTCAGGGATGTGAATACTTATGTAAATTAGATATTTCATTTTCATTTTCAATAAATTTGCAAACATTTCTAAAATTATGTTTTCACTTTGTCATTATGGGGTATTGTGTGTAGCTGGATGAGAAAAAATATGTTTAATCTATTCTGAATTCAGGATATAACACAACAAAATGTGGAATAAGTCAAGGGGCATGAATACTTTCTGAAGGCACTGTACATGGAGATGATTACACCAATGATGATACTATTGCTACTATCGTTAGCAACTCTTACTCATGAAGTGTATTCTCATTATACGCTAATTACCTCTACTGTCTGCTGATAATATTAAGTACAAAAATGTATGCACTCACTACTGTAAGTCGCTCTGGATAAGAGTGTCCGCTAAATAACTAAAATGTCAAATGTAAAATGAATATGATTATTTGAATGATTATGATGACATTGACTTGATGATCATCATCACGTTCAACATCACTATCATTATCACAATCATCATCATCATCATAATACTTCCTCTATTGCAGGTGGAAGTCACACAAATGGAGAAGGTGTCAATTGGTGCCATGGTACATCAGGGAGGACAGCCCAGGGGCTCAAGAGACATGTGGACCAGGTCTTCAAACAAGAGGTGAAATTACATCCTTTATCCATCTCTTTTCTTTCATGAATCCCCTTTTATTACTTTCTCTTCTATCCAATTTAAACATCCACAATGAAATTGACATTATTTGTGGCCTCTGAATCTCAGCCAGGAGAAAACAGATGGATTTGGCAAGGTTAGGAGAGGCCAATTGTGCTTCCTAAACCACTTGTCAAATCCCCCTACTTAGACAAAGACGTGAACTGGGGTTGACACTCCCCACAGCACTGAGGACACCATTTGTCAATTTCTTCATGACTAGACATCCACCTTGCTTGAGACAGTTGGAGTTTCTAGGTACCAGGTACCTTAGGCTCTTTTCATGCAGCTTTAATCACAGCTCCGTTTGGGAGAGCTGCTACATTCCCCCTCTGGCTAACTACAACCTGTTAATATGTTTCAGTTGTAAGCATACACCATATGACAGCATATTGAAGCGTAAGTTTGACTTGCATTCAGGAATGGCTCAACTACTGTAGATAAAAGAAGCTGTACTACAAAGTACTGTAAATGTGTTTTTTCAGGTCACATAGAATAATTCCATTGTTGTATAGCTTCAATGGAGAACTATTATCAGTGGCAATGTTGTAAATTGCCACTTGTGAAGTTCTAATATGCATAAATGGTAGGAGGCACATTACAATTTCCTTTTCTTCATACAAATGATCTGACATCCAAACATCTTGCCAATCCTCCTGTGTGTTGGACTGACTCTCATAGCCTGTGATAGTAGACGTCAACATCCCTGGGCTCTCAAGCATCCAGGTCACTGTTTGTCATTCTCTGAGACATGCTGAGACATAGTGCCTCTTTACCCCTGGGGCGTCTCACAGCTTCTCACAGCGTCTCACTGCTGTGTACCTGGAGGGACCTGGAACACTCTTGACTGCCAGTCACACCCACTGTCAACACACATGCCCCCACAAACAACCCCACACACATCAACAGACTACAGCAATCCAAACGTATAGAGTCAACAGAGGCCCAGGGGAGTTTGAGCAGAACTCTGCTTGTAGGTTACTTTGGGGTAGCATAATGAAAAGCACATTTTGCAATATCTCCAGTAATGTCCTTTTAATCAAAATACAACATATTTGACATATTAACATTGAACCTGTATTGACCGTTATTTATATTTTACCATAACTCTTATTTCTGAGTTGTTACAGGCAGTATAAACAAAACTGTCTGCCTGAGACTGTGTTCAATTGACAGCCACCCTGTGTTACATAGTACACCTTTTCTGCAACCCTACCGAACCAATCAATGTCTCCATTCCTGCTAAATCTCTGTGACCCAGACAAAATGGCCACCAACCCTGTAAGGGACACTGTGCCTTTGATTTCCCCCCTCAGCCGTGTCCTGTCGCCAGCTGGATGGAGCGCAGGCAGACATTGGGGAGTGTCTGAAGTTTGCCAACACCATGCCCCCCATCACTCAGCGGTGCCAGCTCCCATGCCAGGATGATTGCCAGCTCACCAACTGGTCCAAGTTCTCGTCCTGCACAGCTGACTGTGTGGGGGTCCGAACAAGGAAGAGGTTACTTGTAGGTGAGGAATGGTAACAAAACGTGAGGACTTTTGGCAGTATCACACCTTTGCACAGTGGCAGTCCAGTAAGGAAGTATAGCTTATAAGCAACACATGACTGATTCAGTTTACGCTATGACCTTGTGAGAAGGGGAAGTAGCATGTAGCCTGCTAGAGTGCAGCATAGATGCTATTAGCAACTATTAGCTCAAGTCCCTTGGTTTGGGGAGCAGCCTGAGAATTGTAAAGAGGTCTGGTCCAATTAATCATAATTAACATAATTATGCATATTAATTCCCGGTGATGGGCAGCTTTTAAATTGCACGACAGACAGGCAGACACACACACACACACAAACTTCATACCTACTAACCCCTATCCTCTCTCCACCCCAGGGAGAAGCAAGAAGAAGGACAAGTGTAAGAACACCCAAATGTACCCTCTGAGCGAGACCCAGTACTGCCCATGTGACAAGTACAACGCCCAGCCCGTGGGCAACTGGTCCGACTGCATCCTGGCCGGGGGAGACCGCGTGGAGGGCCTCCTGGGCATGAAGGTGCAGGGGGACATCAAGGAGTGTGGCCAAGGCTACCGCTACCAGGCCATGGTGTGTTACGACCAGGACAACAGACTGGTGGAGACCACACGATGCAACAGCCACGGTGGGGTGGAGTTGTTGGGGGTGTGGGGTTGTTGGGGGTGTGGGGGTGTGTGGGAGGATAGGTGGGAAAATGTGGGTTGTGTGTGTGTGTGTTTGTGTGCGTGTGCATGTGTGTGTGTGTGTGTACCCCCCAGGGGGATGTCGACTAGCCGTAATCCCCCTTGAGCCCCTCACACACACACACACACACTAATACACACACGGAGAGAGTGTGACCTAATCGCATCATGCATTGCTCCGTTAACTATGACCCCTGATCTCTGATGATGACTGCTGACCTGCCAGCACCAAATCTGCCCCAAATCACAGCTACAGTGCTTGGTTTGATGCCAAGGGCAGGGATGTGCGTCGACTGGGTTGTTAGGTTTCTCTCCAATGATGATTTCAGTGATACAGTAAGCACTGTGTGGAAATGTTGCAATATCTGTATTTGAATTGAAGATGTTTTGACACTTTCAAAGTTCTCTGGCTCTCATGAATATCACTATTTTTAAAAGTGCTGTTTATTTTTAAAACTGTACTTTTTTAACTGAATTTGACATGATTTCTTTTCTCAAACATTCTTGTCTGAACTATTCTTATCTGAATCGCTCTTATCTCCTTGTTCTTAAAACATGAAGCGCAAAGGAACACTCGATACCATCTCTAATTTGACACATGAAGACAAGTTGCTTTTAGAATAGTTGAATTTTGAAGACGTGTACTGATATAAGCAGTAGCACAGAGCGAGACATAGGAATGAACACATCAGTGTCATGCATTTCTAAACAGAGCCTAAGCTATGACTCAGAGATGCAGTTGCACATTAGTAAGCCTGGGAGTGGGTATGACTGGAGCCCGACATTGGGACGTATTAGGGAAGAAAATATGTATGTTTGTGGGACAAGGTATACTGTATATTATTATGGAAGGGCATTATAGTGTACTAGGAGAGTGTGTTTTTGTAACAGAGATTACATTGTTACGTATCGTCTCGTTACAGTATGTATCGTAATACATCCAATACCACTCTCCCTTCCCTATCTCTCTCTCTCTCTCTCTCTCTCACTCTCTCTCTCTCTCGTTCTCTTTGTTTCTCTCTCTGACTCTCTCTCCCCCTCTCTTCTCTCCCTCTCTTTCTCTCTCTCTGACTCTCTTTCCCCTCTCTCTTTCTCTCTCTCTCTCTCTCTCGCTCTCTCTCTCTCTCCCTTGCTCTCTCGCCCCCTCTCTCTCTCTCTCTCTCTGCGTATCTCTCTCACACTCTCTCTCCCTCTCTCTTTATCGCTCTCTCTCTTGCTTTTTCTCTCTCAGTCTCTCTCTCGCTCCCTCTCCCTCTCCCTCTCTCTCTATCTCTCTTGCCCTATCTCTATCTCTATCTCTCTCTCTCTCTCGCGCTCTCTCAATTAAATTAAATTAAATTACATTTGCTTTATTGGCATGACGTAACAATGTACATATTGCCAAAGCTTACTTTGGATATTTACAATAATAACATAATTAAAATAATAATAATCAATATTGTCAATGGGACAACAGTAACAACAATAACCAAGGGTCAAAATAACCATTGAACAATAACAATATAGAGGACATGTGCAGGTTGGTTGGTCTGTCAGACACTGTCCCTCATCTTATGGCAGGCAGCAATGTAGTGCGCTGCCAACCCACAGCTCTCTGCGTCCTCCCCAACAGGACGGGTAGCCTATTCTCATCAGAGAGGTCTTTGAAACCTTGAAAAACGGTTTCACATTTTGGGAAATGACACTCTCTAATTGTTTTATACTTTTGACATTTTGTCAGGAAATGCAGCTCTGTCTAGGGTTCTGCTGTGGTGCAGTGGTTTCACAGCCTTCCCTTTACAGGTAGCCAGGTTCTCCTGTGTCTACCCTTCTCAATGGCAAGGCTGTGCTCACTGAGCCTGTACTTTGTCAAGGTTTTTCTAAGATTTTGATCAGTAACCATGGTCAAATAGTTAGCCACAGTGTACTGTCGATTTAGGGCCAGATAGCGCTGCATTTTAATTTGTGCTTGTGCTTGTGTTTCCCAATAAGCAATGTAGTTTTGTTTTGACTGTGTTGTAATTTGGTTTATTCTGATTGATTGGATGTTCTGGAGCTGAGGCTTTAGTGTGTTAGTAGAACAGGTTTGTGAACTCAGCCCCAGGACCAGCTGGATGAGGGGACTCATTTATTTGCTCAGCTCTTGGCATTACAGGGCTTGGTAATGATATGAGAGGGGGTCACTGTATTTTAGACGTTTCCAAAACTTAATTGCTATTTTTTGAGTTTTTATTATTAGTGGATATTGACCTAATTCTGCCCTGCATGCATTGTTTGTAGTTTTCCTCTGGACATGTAGGAGAATCTTACAGAACTCTGCATGCAGGGTTTCAATTAGGTGTTTGTCCCATTTAGTGAAATCTTGTTTTGCAAGTGGACACCACACCTCGCTGCCATAAAGTGCAATTGGTTCAATGACACATTCAATTAGTTTTTGAATTTGTTTTTTAATGGCGTAGAATGCCCTGCGTGCTTTCTCTCTCAGTTCATTCACTGCATCATTAAGGTATTTTTAAACCTAAGTAATTGTAGTGTGTGCAGTACTCTATATATTTTGTACCAATTGAGAACTTTGGTCTAATTCCCTGAGATCTGGATCTTCTCTGGAAAATCATTATTTTAGTATTTTGGGGGTTTACTGCCAGGGCCCAGGTCTGGCAGAATTGCTCTAGCAGGTCCAGGCTCTGCTGTAGCCCATGTGCTGTGGGTGACAGCAGGGCCCAGATTGCAACCCTGGCGAAGGCCCCGCCCCTGGTTAAAGAATTCTGTTTTTTTCTTGCCAATTTTGATGATGCACGTATTGCCAGGGTTCTGCTGATTGATTTAATTATGTCATATGTTTTATCCCCTACACCACTTTCAATAACTTTATAGAACAGTCCTGTATGCCAAATATAATCAAATGCTTTTTGGAAGTCGATAAAGCAAGCGTACATTTTGGTATTATTTTGGTGGACATGTTTATCTATCAGGGTGTGTAGGGTGTAAATATGATCGGTCGTGCAATGTTTTGAAATAAATCCAATTTGGCTTTTACTCAAGACATTGTGCTTATTAAGGAAGTTTTGAACTCTTACATTTATAATACTACAGAAAACCTTCCCCAGGTTCCTGTTCACACAAATGCCTCTAATTGTTATGGTCAAATATGTCTCCGTTCTTAAAGATTGGGGTTATGAGTCCTTGATTCCAGATGTCAGGGAAATAACCTACACTCAGGATCTAGTTAAACAGTTTTAATATAGCCAATTGACATTTTGCACTAGTGAATTTGAGCATCTCATTTAGGATGCCATCAGGTCTGCATGCTTTTTAAAATTTGAGGGCCTCTCTCTCTCTCTCTCGCTCTCTCTCTCTCTCTCTCTCTCTCTCTCTCTCTCTCTCTCTCTCTCTCTCTCTCTCTCTCTCTCTCTCTCTCTCTCTCTCTCTCTCTCTCTCTCTCTCTCTCTCTCTCTCTCTCTGTCTCTCTGTCTCTCTCTCTCTCTCTCTCTCTCCCTCTATCCTCCTCCCATCATCAGGGTTAATGTTAATAGAAGAGGAAACATTGTCCTCTCCACCACTGTGTGTATGGTGACATATTCCCCCAGGCTGTGATCGAGATCAGTGAATGTAGTTATCTCCATTCCCCCCAGATATCAACAGAGGCAGGGATTAACGCTAAAAGGCTGTGTTGCTCACAGCTACAACATTCACAGTCCTTTTACTGCTCACTTTATTTTAGAAGGCACCTTCCTTTTTTTAAAGGGTGTGGATGCTTCGAGATAACTATTTAATCTATTGCTGATTTGTTGGAGTCTATGGAGTTTTCCTCATTTTTTGGGGTTAACATTTTCACATGTGAATTGTTAAAGTCTCCATGGTGGGTAAAAAATATGTTGGTTGGGAGATTGACTAGTGACCATGTGCACAGAATCCATATTAGGAACATTGCCATTCCTCTTCATTAGACCTCACCCCTTACCTTGATAATGTTCCTAATATGGATTCTGTACTTTGTTACTCTGCTGTGCCATTTTCTATGATTATATACTGTAGGATGGCTCTGAGGGCCTTGGCCTTGGCTTGACAGGAATTGGGTGGTTAAGAGGGAATGAGGTCACTGTGGGAATCTGCGCTATATGTGGAGGCTTGTAGTCGTAGTAGGGCAGACATGTTGGTAAGGACCAGTAACCTCTAGCAGTGTGGGAGGTTGTGGTGGTGAGGTGGTTTTGTTGGAGGCAGACATATTAGTAAGGGCTAGTGAACTACTCTACATGGGCAGGAGAGCGCTAATATAGTGGGAGGATGAGGGGCTGCCATGGTATTAAGAGATGATTGGGGCACTTCCAAACTGCTGAAAATGATGCAGCAAAAAATCAAGTGAACGCAATGGGTTGTGCTAAATCTAAGCTGTGCAACCAAAAATGTTTGGATTGAAATAGTACGATTGAACTTTTGATGCTACACATCCTGTCTATGAATCCCTCAAGAAATGTAATACAGAATGCAGTTTTTCACCCACCTCGTATCCTCCCATTCCACCACACTCCTGCACACACACAGCGGACAACTATACATCAAAATGTGTTTTGGTTTGAAACTGTCTTTACACTGTAGCTGTAGTACTAATCAGACATATACAGACATTCTCCATATATTTAACTCTGGTACTAATTCCACTGAGTGGAACAGAACTGTAGCATGGGGTTAATGTACATGTATAGGG
This sequence comes from Coregonus lavaretus, assembly GCF_964263955.1. Taxonomy (NCBI): domain Eukaryota; kingdom Metazoa; phylum Chordata; class Actinopteri; order Salmoniformes; family Salmonidae; genus Coregonus; species Coregonus lavaretus. The sequence continues at coordinate 13,427 of NW_028160190.1, forward strand.
GATAAACACATTTGTGAGGGTTCTTGAACTACATGGAATAAGGGGTGATTTTAATTAATTGGGCTGGCTTAAAGAGAAATTGAAGGCAATAAATAACTTCTCTGGCAGAAAATGGCCTATGTGGCATCGATATTAGTCAGAAACATTTGTTCTAGTGTCAAAATGTACTACGAAGTGTAAATAGGATAATTTTGCTCAATGAGTCAGTCTCGTCCATACAGAGATTTGAGAGATAATTAGGGAAAAAATGATACGTCACAGAATGAAGGGTACAGTATCAGTTTTCCTTGGGTTGGGTTTATTTCAATCCTGCCCACAGCTTGCAGCATCTAAGTAATCATCAATTCGGGAATGCGCAGCTGCCCATGGTCAATTTGGTTTGACATTCGTTATCCTTATGGGGCTAGTCAGGGACCATCAGTAGATTACACAATGTACATGGGACAATATTTTAAAATGTCAATAGCTCCACATTTCAATAACTTAAAAATCTCTAACCAACTATAAATTCTAGAAATGTATATAGAAATATTGAAAGCATTTAATGAGACAACTAAATGACATTAAAATATTGTTCCATTTACATCGTGTAATTTATTGACGGTCCTTAACTAGCCCCACAGATAGGCTATCTGAAGTCAAACCAAATTTGCCGCGGTCGCACAATGGCCTGCTGAAGCTAATTGCAGAAAGAAGTTGGCTAGCTTGCTAGCTAGTTTAGGCTACTTCCAGACACAAGACCTGGTTAGACTGTTTCAAGTTATCTAGAAGGGTGAGTGACTGTAACTGTGTACTGTTTTGGCAGAGTGAAAGTACAAACGCGTCCCACGTTCGAACACACACACACACGAGACACTCACATCAAAGCACGCCTCCAAGACCTAAATCTCGTCTTATGTCGCATTTCCTAACAAGGAGAATTGAAACCGAGGCTAAATCAGGAAGTTCATCCCCCCTTTAAGGGAGTCGGGACTAGAGAGGGAGGTCAAGGGTGATGACCCTGATTGTAGAAGTCATGCTGATCTCAGCAGGACACTGAGAGGGCAATGTGGAGTTGGACTGAGGGCCACTGCGGGTGTAATGGGGGGAGAGGTCAATGGGATATGTGGGAGGTGTGTGTGTCAGAGGAGGCTAGTGGGAGGAGCTATAGGAGGACGGGCTCATTGTAATGCTGAAATGGAATATTTGGAATGGACTCAAACATGTGGTTTCCATATGTTTGATGTGTTTGATACCGTTCCATTAATCCATTCCAGCCATTACAATGAGTATGTCCTCCTATAGCTCCTCCCACCAGCCTCCACTGGTGTATGTGATGTCACATGACAGTAAGACGTGTCACTGTGCCACTAGGGTCACCCCTGTTGGGATCGGAGAGGCTTCTCTATCTGCCACCCCGTCTTCCTGTCACGTGGTCTGTCCCATCACCTAGGGAGCTCCTATGTTTGAACAGGATTCCAGGGTAAAATACTGCTGACAATGGTAGCAATTTAATAGCCAGGGCTTCCAATCAATCACAAATCTAGCACCTAGAGAGTCTTCAGGAAGCCAGAATGTTGTCAAAAAGTGCATTTTATGCACAAACACTTCATTTTGTCTCCTTCCGTGTCCACTTCATTGATTTAGATGTTTTCCAATTAAAATCTGGATTGGACCACAGGGAAATGCTGTTCCACAATAGTTCAGCCTCAGGCCTTCAACCCTTAAGCTTTAGTTCAGACCCAGCCCTCGAACTTATACAATACACTGTATATTCCAGTTCCTTAACAACTGTCTCGTGAAAGCATAGAGAAGAAATGTGTTGTTCCCCACTGAAATGTAGCCAGTGGTTCACATGGATAACCTCTTCCAGTGAATTAGCCTGGGACCTCTGTGTGTTTGTCCAGACAGGATATCAGGATTGGGGATGTAGGCATCCAGATAAACAGGAGTAATAAGCAGAGTGAGATGCTTAAGCCAGCCAGCCCCAGTTACCATGTCATGACCCTGTCAGCCACTTGAGGAAACATAGATTACATGAAAAAGCTTACAGTGGACCCAAACCACTGCTCAAGTGTATTTTTAGACTTGATATAACAGCTTCATATGAGACCCTGGAGTGTAGCTCTATTGTTATAGCACAAAATCAACAGTATCTGTAAATCAACAGTCTCTGTAAATCAACAGTCTCTGTAAATCAACAGTCTCTGTAAATCAACAGTCTCTGTAAATCAACAGTCTCTGTAAATCAACAGTCTCTGTAAATCAACAGTTGAGTCATTATTTGCTCATGTTGTTGATACTAGTATTCGCTTTCTGGTCATGTGATATCGTTACACCTTGGATTTTCTCCAAGTTGCACATACAATATTTTCAAGACACACAAGTTTATTATAATATTATTGTTTATAACAGAAAACAAAACAAAAAATAGGTAACACTTTATTTTTGGTCAGTGCTTTTAACTCCTTCATGAAAATGTCCTGAACATGCCATTGAGTTTTATAACATGTCATAACCTTATTGCAATCAGACCAAAATAGATGCTATGCCATGGAAAGGAAGGGCTATACTTCTTAGGGCTCCTGAGGGCCTCTATGGGCCCCTGTCTTTTCCTGGCCCTTCTCACACCACTCTCGCTCTCCTCCATGCAGGCTACATTGAGGAGGCATGCATCATCCCCTGTCCGTCAGACTGTAAGCTCAGTGAGTGGTCCAACTGGTCCCGCTGCAGTAAGTCATGTGGTAGCGGGGTCAAAGTGCGTTCCAAGTGGCTCCGGGAGAAACCCTACAACGGAGGGCGACCCTGCCCCAAACTGGACCACATCAACCAGGTACAGCATGGTAAACACTCACAAGGCTGTCTAATGTAGAAATGAGTTAATGTTTACTTGTAAGAATTTGTCTGACAGCTGAGGGACTTCCTAATATGGATGCCATTTTTTCCTAATATGGATACTGTTTTTTCAGGCACTGTTTGTGATAAATAAACACAGTTTTTGTGTTAGAAACACATTATTACAAACACATAGGAGAGAGAGAAACAAATTAAATATTCATGAAAATATTCAGTTTGCATTACCTTCCATGACTTTCTCTCATGATTGCCAAATTGCTTTTGCTGGGTAGAACAAAGAGCCAGAGGAATGAACGCTATAAATGGATCCGTCCACACTAATGCCCCTGTGAGCTGGCTGATTCCTGATTTGAGAAATGAAATACTTTACCTTCAATATGAATAGAAACAGATTCAGAGAAGTGGATTAAATTCATGTCATGTTGATCTGTTTGTCACTGTTTGAATTCTCTAAAGGGGTCTTCACAGAGGCAGCTTTTATTTACAATGTCACATTCATCAAATGTTTGATCTTAGCAGTTCAATATTTGCATTTGTCAATTATACCAAAACGATGTCTCTTTCATTCCACAATGCACACTGGATACGGCTTACCACAATAGGCCCAGGTAAGACCCTTTTCTGTATTATGAATTCATATTGCCAACAATGTTACATATACAGTATATCACTATTTGTGCATAGTACTGTACAGAACATTCACAGATGTAGCGTGGTAAGATTAAAAAGGATGGACGTAAGCACTAACAAAACACCTCTGATAAGGTCTTAATCATCTCAACACAGTAATATCATTGACGCTATTCTTGTCACCCAAACTCAATTATAACGGACGTAATAACCATATAAATTACATATTAATGTCAAACCCCTTGCCTGCTGCCTTCCCCCAGGTGTATGAGGTTGTGCCCTGTATTAGTGACTGTAGTCAGTATGTGTGGGTGGCTGAACCCTGGAGTGTGTGGAAGGTCAGCAACGTGGACCTGAAGGAAAACTGTGGAGAGGGCGTCCAGACACGCAAAGTCAGGTACTATACCATTTCACTACATCACACTACTGTGGACTAAATAAAACCATCCCAAGCAATGTTCTACTTCATCATATGAAGACTGTTGTGTCACACACAATACAAATCCAATTGTCCTCAACATATGCATGTAAAATATGTTGACAGTTGATTTTAATGGAAAATGTTTTGACTATGTAAGGTCATATGAACCCATCTCTGGGCCAATCCCGTAGGTGTATGCTGAACACTATTGACGGTCCATCTGAGTCTGTGGAGGACTACCTGTGTGACCCAGAGGACATGCCCCTGGGGACACGGGGAAGCCGGCTGCCCTGCCCCGAGGACTGTGTCCTCTCTGACTGGGGCAGCTGGAACCGCTGCAGCCTGGTAAGAATAACTGGTCTGAGACCAGTCATCTCTATTCATGTATGTATGATGTGTATGTGATGGCTGTAGTAAGAAGTATCCTGGATCTGTACAAAAGTGTTGGCCTCTCTGGAGTCGATGCAGCCTGCTAAGAACCACTGGTACATGTCTGTGGTAAGAACTGACACTGGATCTGTAGGAGAGTATTTTTAATTCACCCACTGATTCTGAGATATGAAGTCCTGTGATTGAAACTGTGATACCCATTTCTCACTTTTTGAAAGAGACTCAAACCTAACATAAGGAGTTTGTTTGTCTTAGTATAAATGGACTGTGAGTCTTTCACAGTATGATATTTCTTCCTCCACAGAAGCAGAAAAATAATAAAAAATAAATATGTGCTGTAGAACGGTAACAAATGCCTGTGAATCACATTATCCAATTCTCACCATTAACATAGACAGGGAAAGAAACAGAGGTAACTACTCCTGGAAGAGACTTCACTGGAGGTGATTGTATTTCTGGATGTAAAAATCCCCTAGTGAAACAGATGCACCTGCTCTGATCGGATCATGAACCACTCTCACTCTCTAGCCTGACACATCCAACATGTCATTACTGCTGGGAATCCTTTGTAACATGGTAAAGATAGACAGACCATGGTTGTCTCACAGCTGTAAAATATATATAAAATATAAAATATAAAATAGTACATATACTGAATACCATCAAAGTCCAGTAGTTAACCGCAGTAACAGTGGGATACTGCCTTGGTCCACTCCTCCCCCTCTGACACATTTCATTGGTTGTAAAAAAGCGATTGAACTATTTCGACGTCACCTGCTGTTTTCCTGAAAGGGCACCAGCCATTGTTAATCACACCCCATTCTCTTTAAGTGCTTGACATGCTGACTTCCCACAATTCCAATCTCGACATGGAGTCGCGCTGGTACCAGCAGGGCTTGTCCCATGTTTTATTCATGACGAACAAAACATTCCAGCAATGGAGTTATTCCAGAGGCAGCGTTTTTTCCGCTCTCACACTGTGTAAATTGAATGTAAGGAATGTTAGGATGGAATTTCTATTCGAGAAGCATCCTCAACTTTTTCCGGGAACAAATTCCTAAGAATTCCATATTCCGGGAATGCCAGTAGAGAGGATATGGAACAGTTGTCAGTCCTGGGAATGGGGAATGCCATGACATCAGAACATGGAACGTTAATCCATTTATTTAGGAAAATTAAATATGGAGCAAGAAACTGGGAAATAATCCAGAAGCCTGCAAATTCACACAGTTTAATCGACTTTTATGTTCAATAAATATGGACATCATGGCAGCAAGGCCTCTCCATTGAAAAAGGGATTAGTTCCAGCTCAGTGATCTGTCTACGTATAATTCTTATCACTTGCTGCAATATGGATTTGTAAATCATTTACGCTATAAGAAAAATGCACGGCCCTCCCCCTTTTTGCTCAACCCCTCCATGTTTATGTGAAATTGTACCTACCTTTCAGCCATGCAGTTACAACAACAGCAGGAAACGGACAGCCTATGCCATCAGGTCACCTGGAGCAGGGAGACCATGTCCAGACACCACAGAGAAGGAGCCATGTCGTTTGAACCTGAACTGCTTTCACTATTTCTACAACATCACAGGTAAAAAAAAACGAATGAATCGCAGAACATTCTTCTTCCATTTAGTTTGTCTATAAGTAGGTACTTTCCCTCATCAGTGGCGATCTACTTACACTGTTATTTAAAGGCCCAATGCAGCTGTTTTTATCTTAATATGAAATCATTTCTGGGTAACAATTAAGTACCTTACTGTGACTGTTTTCAATCAAAATGGTCAAAAAGAAACAAAAATAGCTTCCTAGAAAGAGCAATTTATTGGTCTATTAACTTATTTACCGCCTGGTGACTCCATCACCAAAACAGGCAGACATTTCAGGCAGTGTTTTTAAACAGCTCTTACACTAAAAGGGCATTATCATCATCTTCACAGTATTTTCATAGTATTATTCCAACCTCATAGTGTGGAATATATATAAAACACAGGAAAATCACGTTTTTGACTGCACTGGGCCTTTAAGTGTTCTAATTTTACTCATACTGAAATAACTTTACCCAACTAATGCAGTTTTTTTTTAATCTATATACACGCTATAAGGTAGTGTATTAATATTGCACTCTTGGTGCAGCATAATCTATCTAGTGCTACTCCAACACCACTTGCTCCAATTAAACTGCACAGTCTTTTACTTTTTTGGTGGCTCCTCTGTGATTCCAGAGATTTGTAGTGTTATCTTCAATACCGTAGCTCTCTATCCCTCTCCTTCTGTTGCTCACTTCTCTATAAACCCCAACTGCTAATCTGTAGTGCTCCGCTCCCAGCGGCACCCAGGCTTTTCAGGGCCACACAGTAACTATGTAAATAAAATACCAGTAGAGATCATTACTGGAAATGCTCTATTTCATGTTGCCAGGGACCATCTTGCCTCTGCTTCTTTGAATCGCTCTCTCTCTCTCTCCGCAATCTCCCTCTTCCACTCTCCCGAGTGCCACAAAGCTTTGCAGCAGGAGTTGAGCTCCTAAAACAGCCGCTAAAAACAGCCACTCATCTTTGTCAGAGTGTTGCAGGCATTTAAGTGATCCCCGGGCCCCTCCGTGGTAGACAGGCTTCCTGGCTTTAACTAGAGCCATGTGGTTATCTGACTGGGGGCTCTGGGACTCCAACTTCTCTGGATTCAAATGATATGCTTCACTTCAGAGGCTCGTTTATTTTGGGTCTGTATTAAACAGGTTGAACTGCAAAGTCAAGGTGGTGTCTGAGAAATGAGTGATGGGAGATGCGAAAGGGGCACAACACACAACTTGATGTCTTTCTTGAACAGTGGTGTAAATACTTACATTTTGGTGTAAAGTTTTTTTGAGTATCTGTACTTTACTTTTCTATTTATATTTTTGAATACTTTTCCTTTTACTTCACTACTTTCCTAAAGACAATTATGTACTTTTTCCCTGACACCCAAAAGTACTCCTTACATTTTGAATGCTTAGCAGGACAGGAAACTGGTCAAATTCACACACTTATCAAGAGAACATCCCTGGTCATCTCTACTGCCTCTGATCTGGCAGACTCACTAAATACAAATGCTTTATTTGCAAATGGCGTCTGAGTGTTGGAGTGTGCCCCTGGCTTTCCATAAATTTTAAAAACAAGAAAATTGTGCCATTTGGTTTGCTTAATATAACATTATTTTACTTTTACTTTTGATACTTAAGTATATTTTAGCAATTACATTTTACTTTTGATACTTAAGTATATTTAAAACCAAATACTTTTAGACTTTCACTCAAGTAGTATTTTACTGGGTGATTTTTAACTTTTACTTGAGTCATTTTCTGTTAAGGTGTCTTTACTTTTACTGAAGTATGACAATTGAGTACTTTTTCCACCACTTCTCTTGAAATAGGCGTGGGCATTTCTTTTGAGCGTTTTACGTGCTCCTCCGTCATGTGCCCTAGTTTAGCTGTCAAAAGCAGGCATGACTCTGTTCAGTTAATGAGTTCAAGTGTTAGAGGTGTTCTCTATGCATCTGTTGCCAAACTAATCAACTGCCATCACACTCAACTGAGTAAATATCCTATCTTTAGAAAAGGGCTTGGGGTTGGAACTTCCTAAAACAGGCTTTGACATCAAATGTACCCTTTGCCTAATGATTGAAGCTTTACACGTGTATCTCAAGTTCGGTTTGGGCCAATGATGTATATAAACACTATTTTGCATGAAAGTCTTTGAAGCCACCGGTCGAGCATATTGGTACTCCCCAGAAGAAGGAGTCCTCCATAGGAATGAATGGAACTCTACAATATTTCAATTAAATGTTTCAAGGGCAAAATTACATGTATTTAAGTATTTTAATATTGTAGTGGGGACAGCAATATTATTACTCTCTAAAAATTATACTTTAAGGAAAATGTTCTTATATATTTATTTTATTCTTATTTGTATGTTTAGCTCACATAATATAATTTCAAAGTATGCATTAAGGTGTCTGTAATAGAATAAACTTGGTAAAAACGAATGTAGACATGAATACAATTAATTTCTATAGCTTATTTCTTACAACGGTGGGGGAGTAGTAAAATGGAGATGCGGTGGCTTCAAATCAGCGCCCCCTGTTAGCTATCTAGTGTATATATAAATCATTGGTTCGGGCCCTACTGTACACTGAGTATAGAAAACATTTAGAACACCTGCTCTTTCCATGACATAGACTGACCAGGTGAATCCAGGTGAAAGCTATGACCCTTTATTGATGTCACTTGTTAAATCCACTTAAATCAGTGTAGATGAAGGGGAGGAGACATGTTAAAGAAGGATTATCAAGCCTTGAGACAATTGAGACATGGATTGTGTATGTGTGCCATTCAGAGGGGTGAATGGGCAAGACAAAAAAAATGTGTGCCTTTGAACGGGGTATGGTAGTAGGTGCCAGGCACATCGGTTTGTGTGAAGAACTGCAACGCTGCTGGGTTTTTCACGCTCAACAGTTTCCCGTGTATCAAGAATGGTCCACCACCCAAAGGACTTCCAGCCAACTTGGCACAACTGTAGGAAGCATTGGAGTCAACAAAGGCCAGCATCCTTGTGGAACGCTTTCGACACCTTGTAGAGTCCATGCCCCGACGAATTGAGGCTGTTCTGAAGGCAAAGGGGGGTGCAACTCAATATTAGGAAGGTGTTCCTAATGTTTAGTATACTCAGTGTATGTTTGTGAGTTTTTGTTGAATTTGAGTGTGATTTTCATACTGGTCTGCCTTTTCCCCTCAGACTGGAGCACATGTCAGCTAAGTGCCAATGCTGTGTGTGGGAACGGCGTCAAGACGCGGATGCTGGATTGTGTACGCAGCGACGGCAAGTCTGTCGACCTCAAGTTCTGTGAGGAGGTGAGACCCTCTTAAATGCTCTATCCCCAACTCCTGATTACAATCCTAATATATTATCTCTTTGGATCAGTATCAGCCACAAGTGATTCTAGGCCATTAAAATGACAGGCATGTACTGTATCTCCATAAAACATTTAGAAGTGTTTACACATGATGATTGCTGTAGTCCCATCAGATTCAACTCAATTCATTCATAATCCATTCAGACTCTCTCAAATTGTCCGCTGCAGGCTGTAGTAGAAAGACTAACCTCACTGCTATTGAACCCATGGTCCAGTTTCGGTCCGGCTCAATCAGTGATAATAGGGTTTAAACAAGCCGGGTGCCCATCCTGTGCCAGAACAGAACCAGAGGCTCCTAGGAGTTATAGGCTGTTTACCTAGGGGTCAGACAGAAGTAAGAAGTAATGGGTCTGGGCTGGCTGTAACAGTCTGTTGCAAAACACCACTATGATAGGCGTTGTGACTGATAATGTTACTGAGTGATAATGATCCCGCTCTTTCATAGCTAAGCCTGGAGAGGAAGTGGCAGATGAACATTTCCTGTGTGGTGGAGTGTCCCGTCAACTGCCAGCTGTCTGATTGGTCGGCCTGGTCGGAATGCTCGCACACGTGTGGACTGGATGGTAAGGCAAAGACCTGATCATACTCTTATATACTCATACTGTCAATGGCTCCTAGGTAAATGTCTGAGATTAAAAAGATGGCTTGAAGGACACTTAATGGGTTAACTTCTCATGAGGTAATCAAACCAGACTCATCTTGATGGTTATTAGAATATTGGTTCCGTATGAGATACAGTGCATGAGTTACATAAGGAATGTTTGAATGTTCTACAATTGAATGTCTTGTTTGCTACAAATATCCTAGTCAAGCTATTATCACAAAATATCTCAGACAGCCATTGTTCGGGAAAAAAAAGATTACAAACAAAACGAACAGCATTAAACACAGTCAGACAGTATCTTCAATCTCACCCTATTTAATTCATCCAATGTCCTTACATAATAGAATGCACATCTTCCAACATTCGCTGTGCTATCAACCCATGTTAAATCAACAGCTCTTCTACACTGTCAGATTACCAACGATCATGGGGATCTCTGCCTGCACAAAAACAACATCGGCCCATTTGAGACACATCACATCCCACTCTTACTGGGGGTTGGGAGAACCCAAGAAGGGTTAGGAAAAAAATCACGAAACTGCTCATTGAACTGAGAGCGATTGCATCATAAATCGCCCTGCAAAGTGACTGCTCTGTCCTTGTTATTTGTTGTTGTGCAGCATCAGACAATTGATTATGTCTGTCTTCTCGGGGCCCTGTGGGGAGCCCTTTGAAGTAACAGCCAGCCTGTAGCCTCTAGCACCTGCAGCTAAATCACAGGCAAGAGATAAGTGTTTTAAGAGTGGCTAAAGGTGCAGTGGGGATCCTCACCTGATCTATAGAGGATGTTCTGTTGGCTAGAACAAGTTGTGAGTTGATTATTTCAGAGGGAGAATGTTGTATTTTACTGTCTGATAAGTGTAGCAGGTGTTCTTTGTTTTTTGGTTGAGGGAGAGGATAGCTGACTGTGTTGGAAAATTTGCTGTTATATGTGACCAATTGCAAAACAGAGATGGAGAAAGGGTAAAGGGTTTGAAAGAGTATGTGGCGTGGAAGCAGAGAGATGGATTTATACGAGAGGTGTGGAAATTGAGGAATGAATGCGAGAGGAAGAGGTGTAAATTGAGGCTGAAGTACTTGAAGTACCAGTGTGTTACAGCAAATCACAACCTGTGTGTGTGTGTGTGTGTGTGTGTGTGTGTGTGTGTGTGTGTGTGTGTGTGTGTGTGTGTGTGTGTGTGTGTGTGTGTGTGTGTGTGTGTGTGTGTGTGTGTGTGTGTGTGTGTGTGTGTGTGTGTGTGTGTGTGTGTGTGTGTGTGTGTGTGTGTGTGTGTGTGTGTGTGAGCTCACTTAATACCTATACTTCATCTGAGATGATACACTCTTAGTATAACTACTGTAAACATCACATTGCAAAGCCCTTAGAATCAAGAAAGCTTACAAAACACTCAAACTGCAGCACACTGGATCCATTACACATAAGAGACTTCACCACCTCATATGCTCCTGTACTTGTGTTATATAAAAGGAAGGCAGTAGTTGGCAGAACAGAAAGGAAAAGTCATTTTGCTCAAGTGGAAGAGTGGAAGTAGAGAGGTAATCGATATAGCTGGAGGACAGAACAGCATAGCAGGCTTTTTCAAGAGCTGCCTTTGTTAAGTCAAGCAGTTAGGGACAACTAATACAGTAACCTATAAATAATACAGTAACACACACGCACATACAGACGCACAGGAGTACACACGAATACACACACACACAAATACACACTAACTGTTTGTAGGCCTATACTGTAATTACATTTCTTTGCCAATTTAATTGAATGCACTGAATGGTGAATTAACTGACATTAAAACAAAGGATGAACTTTAGAAGAAAGGAAAAAACTAAGACGGAAAACAATACATCATTGACTTGCGTTTGTCTAGACAGAGATCAGTGCTATGTTTGGTTTGCAGCCCAAGCCCATGCATCTCTCTATTCAAACATCAGTCATATTTTGATGTAAATTACGGTCAAAACATCCTTTCTGAATAAAATTGTCCCAATGTCTGCAGACTTTCTACATGTCTTTAGGTAGATGTGATACTATAACTACTACATATGTAGGATCTTAATTTGAGCCAGTTTGCTACAGCAGGAAAATAATCCTGCAGCAACAGGAAATGTGAATTATTATCTGGATTATAATTCATGGACATTTTTGAAGGGGTTGATAGAAAATCAAGTCTGAAATTTCAAAGTGGAAATTACAAACTTCAGGAGCCTTTTAAACCTCAAATACACTACACTGCATTGCAGGAAAGTTATCTTGCAACAGGGTGATCAAATTAAGATCCTACATCTGTACAAGACTAATTGTCCAGTGAGTGTCTCATGCTGCATCTTTGTGTTCCAGGGAGGATGTGGCGGAGCAGGGTGGTGGTGCAGGCGTCCCAGGGAGACGGGCGTCCCTGTCCCTCTCAGTTGGAGCAGTGGAAACCTTGTCCTGTCAGACCCTGTTACAGGTGGCAGTACAGCCCCTGGTCTGAGTGCAGAGTGGAGGTAGGCTACAACACACACTGTCTTATTCACTCTTTGACCCTTTCACTCAGTTAACATACACAGAGGATATGATCTGACGTGTGTGTGTGTGTGTGTGTGTGTGTGTGTGTGTGTGTGTGTGTGTGTGTGTGTGTGTGTGTGTGTGTGTGTGTGGTGTGTCTCCCCCAGGAGGTGGTATGTGGAGCTGGACTTCGCTACCGGAACCTGTCGTGCTTCGTGTCGGACGGCTCCAGAGAGGGAGAGGGCAGCATGGTGGAGGAGGAGCAGTGTGGGGGTCTGGAGCTGGCTGTCAACAGAGACACACTGATCATACTGAAGGAGACCTGTGTTCTGCCCTGTCCAGGTAAACAACTAGCTAACTGTATACAGCGCTCCTGTTTTTTATATTGTGCATCATGGTTCAGTGTGGGTGGTTGCATAGATCTAGAGATGAAGCCTATTCCTGTACAAAAAAAGCATAGAGAAAAAACAGCACAACACTGTGAATTCATAACATATTTTTATATGCAGATATACACATACATTACATCAACAACAATCTGCTTTGAACTGTAATAGACGTTCTTTAACCCTCTATGCTTTTTTTGTACAGGAATAGGCTTCATCTCTAGTCTATGCAACCACCCACACTGAACCATGATGCACAATATAAAAAACAGGAGCGCTGTATACAGTTAGCTAGTTGTTTACCTGGACAGGGCAGAACACAGGTTCCTTCAGTATGATCAGTGTGTCTCTGTTGACAGCCAGCTCCAGACCCCCACACTGCTCCTCCTCCACCATGCTGCCCTCTCCCTCTCTGGAGCCGTCCGACACGAAGCACGACAGGTTCGGTAGCGAAGTCCAGCTCCACATACCACTCCTGGGGGAGACACACAACACACACACACACACACACACACACACACACACACACACACACACACACACACACACACACACACACACACACGTCAGATACATATCCTCTGTGTATGTTAACTGAGTGAAAGGGTCAAAGAGTGAATAAGAAGTGTGTGTTGTAGCCTACCTCCACTCTGCACTCAGACCAGGGGCTGTACTGCCACCTGTAACAGGGTCTGAAGGACAAGGTTTCACTGCTCCAACTGAGAGGGACAGGGACGCCCGTCTCCCAGGGACGCCTGCACCCCACCCTGCTCCGCCACATCCTCCCTGGAACACAAAGATGCAGCATGAGACACTCACTGGACAATTAGTCTTGTACAGATGTAGGATCTTAATTTGATTCACCCTGTTGCAAGATAACTTTCTGCAATGCAGTGTAGTGTATTTGAGGTTTAAAAGGCTCCTGAAGTTTGTAATTTCCACTTTGAAAATTCAGACTTGATTTTCTATCAACCCCTTCAAAAATGTCATGAATTATAATCAGATAATAATTCACATTTCCTTGTTGCTGCAGGATTATTTTCCTGCTGTAGCAAAACTGGCTCAAATTAAGATCCTACATATGTAGTAGTTATAGTATCACATCTACCTAAAGACATGTAGAAAGTCTGCAGACATTGGGACAATTTTATTCAGAAAGGATGTTTTGACCGTAAATTTACATCAAAAATATGACTGATGTTTGAATAGAGAGATGCATGGGCTTGGGCTGCAAACCAAACCATAGCACTGATCTCTGTCTAGACAAACGCAAGTCAATGATGTATTGTTTTCCGTCTTAGTTTTTTCCTTTCTTCTAAAGTTCATCCTTTGTTTTAATGTCAGTTAATTCACCATTCAGTGCATTCAATTAAATTTGGCAAAGAAATGTAATTACAGTATAGGCTACAAAACAGTTAGTGTGTATTTGTGTGTGTGTATTCGTGTGTACTCCTGTGCGTCTGTATGTGCGTGTGTGTTACTGTATTATTTATAGGTTATGTATTAGTTGTCCCTAACTGCTTGACTTAACAAAGGCAGCTCTTGAAAAAGCCTGCTATGCTGTTCTGTCCTCCAGCTATATCGATTACCTCTCTACTTCCACTCTTCCCTTGAGCAAAATGACTTTTCCTTTTGTCTTGCCAACTACTGCCTTCCTTTTATATAACACAAGTACAGGAGCATATGAGGTGGTGAAGTCTCTTATGTGTAATGGATCCAGTGTGCTGCAGTTTGAGTGTTTTGTAAGCTTTCTTGATTTCTAAGGGCTTTGCAATGTGATGTTTACAGTAGTTATACTAAGAGTGTATCATCTCAGATGAAGTATAGGTAATTAAGTGAGCTCACACACACTATCCCTGTGTGTATTTCAGCGGGCTGGAAGGAGAACCATGCCACGTTTATGAGTGAACTGAAGAACCTGCAGGCGTCTGGACTGACCACTCTGGGTCACGCTCTCCGCGCGGCCTTTGACCTCCTCAACCTGAACCGCTCGTCTCCCAGGGTTCGACAACTAATGGACAGGTATACCTGACCTCACCCCTCTACACCTTT
>NW_028160189.1:0-44815 GCF_964263955.1 Coregonus lavaretus
ATATAGTATAGAACACCATATAGAAGACATAGACATATCATTACATACAGTATAGAACACCATCTAGAAGACATAGACATATCATTACATACAGTACAGAACACCATCTAGAAGACATAGACATATCATTACATACAGTATAGAACACCATATAGAAGACATAGACATATCATTACATACAGTATAGAACACCATATAGAAGACATAGACATATCATTACATACAGTATAGAACACCATATAGAAGACATAGACATATCATTACATACAGTATAGAACACCATATAGAAGACATAGACATATCATTACATACAGTATAGAACACCATATAGAAGACATAGACATATCATTACATACAGTATAGAACACCATCTAGAAGACATAGACATATCATTACATACAGTATAGAACACCATCTAGAAGACATAGACATATTATTACATACAGTATAGAACACCATATAGAAGACATAAACATATCATTACATACATTATAGAACACCATCTAGAAGACATATACATATCATTACATACAGTATAGAACACCATCTAGAAGACATAGACATATCATTACATACAGTATAGAACACCATCTAGAAGACATAGACACCATATAGAAGACATAGACATATCATTACATAGAGTATAGAACACCATCTAGAAGACATAGACACCATATAGAAGACATAGACATATCATTACATAGAGTATAGAACACCATCTAGAAGACATAGACACCATATATAAGACATAGACATATCATTACATACAGTATAGAACACCATCTAGAAGACATAGACATATCATTACATACAGTATAGAACACCATCTAGAAGACATAGACATATCATTACATACAGTATAGAACACCATATAGAAGACATAGACATATCATTACATAGAGTATAGAACACCATCTAGAAGACATAGACATATCATTACATACAGTATAGAACACCATCTAGAAGACATAGACATATCATTACATACAGTATAGAACACCATCTAGAAGACATAGACATATCATTACATACAGTATAGAACACCATCTAGAAGACATAGACATATCATTACATACAGTATAGAACACCATCTAGAAGACATAGACATATCATTACATACAGTATAGAACACCATCTAGAAGACATAGACATATCATTACATACAGTATAGAACACCATCTAGAAGACATAGACATATCATTACATACAGTATAGAACACCATCTAGAAGACATAGACATATCATTACATACAGTATAGAACACCATCTAGAAGACATAGACATATCATTACATACAGTATAGAACACCATCTAGAAGACATAGACATATCATTACATACAGTATAGAACACCATATAGAAGACATAGACATATCATTACATACAGTATAGAACACCATCTAGAAGACATAGACATATCATTACATACAGTATAGAACACCATATAGAAGACATAGACATATCATTACATAGAGTATAGAACACCATATAGAAGACATAGACATATCATTACATAGAGTATAGAACACCATATAGAAGACATAGACATATCATTACATACAGTATAGAACACCATCTAGAAGACATAGACATATCATTACATACAGTATAGAACACCATATAGAAGACATAGAAATATCATTACATACAGTATAGAACACCATATAGAAGACATAGACATATCATTACATAGAGTATATCATAGATGACATGTATAAATCCTTCCTTTATATTTCCTGTAACACTTTCCATTACAGTAGCCTTATTACTGGCTAGGGTTACTGCTGCTAGTACAGTGGAAGAATGAGGCATCACAGTACTTTTACACCACTGGACTAACAGGAATAATTACACACCAATAAACACACTGTAATGTAAAGTGTTACATCATTCTCAATGATCAGTCAATACATACGGTATTCATTTCTTATAGTTAGTGTCATAGCACATAAGTTTAAGGCATTACACAATTCATTAAAAGCATTATACATATGTACTTCATAGAAACTGTTACCCTTTACATATTCTAACCACTCTATTTAATGTATTCCATATTAAGGGCCCTAACCTAGGAACACAAATCTTTGTCTCTATTAACATTGTGTACAGTTCTCTCTCTCTCTCTCTCTCTCTCTCTCTCTCTCTCTCTCTCTCTCTCTCTCTGTCTCTCTCTCTCTCTGCCTCTCTTGCTCTCTCTCTCTCTCTCTCTCTCTCTCTCTCTCTCTCTCTCTCTCTCTCTCCTTCTCTCCCTCTCTCCCTCTAACCCCTCCCTCCCTCTAACCCCACCCCTCTGGCAGAACCAGGAAGTCCCTCCCCCTCCCACAAACTCTCTTCTGTGGAAACGAAACTGATCTGAGTCTCTGTGTCGTCTGTCTGTGTGAGAGTGAACAACCGTCCAAATGGCTCAGCAGGGAGTTCTGCTGGACCAGGACCAGTTCTGTTGTTCTGTCTGTCTGGATCTACTGAAGGAGCCGGTGGCTATTCCCTGTGGACACAGTTACTGTAGGAGCTGTATTGAGGACTGCTGGGATCAGGATGTTCTGAAAGGTGTCTATAGCTGTCCTCAGTGCAGAGAGACCTTCACTCCAAGGCCTAATCTGAGGAAAAATACCATGTTGGCTGAGTTGGTGGAGAAACTGAAGAAGACAGGACTCCAGGCTGCTCCCCCTCCTGCACTGTGCTATGCTGGACCTGGAGATGTGGCGTGTGATTTCTGCACTGGGACCAGAAAGCAGAAAGCCCTCATGTCCTGTCTGGTGTGTCTGGCCTCTTACTGTGAGACTCACCTCCAACCTCACTATGAATTTCCTGGTTTCAAGAAGCACAAGCTGGTCAAAGCCACCGCACAACTACAGGAGAAGATCTGCTCTCATCATGACAAACTGCTGGAGGTTTTCTGTCGTACCGATCAGCAGTGTATCTGTCTGCTGTGTTTGATGGATGAACATAAAGGCCATGATACAGTGTCAGCTGCAGCAGAGAGGACTGAGAAACAGGTAAGACCAGAACTACTTGTTGGTGACTGTCTGATAAACAAAGAATTAAAGATACAGTAGGAACTAAGGTTGTTTGAATATGAGATCATTCAAACTATATCGATCTACGGCAGAACAAATATGAACACAAACCTTGATTATATAGATATGTTAACCCAGATTCTCCAAATGTATCACCATTTTCTAAAGTCAAACACCATTATCAAACACTATTGTAATTTGTTATCAAACATCATTATCATTCATTATCAAACACCATTATCATTCGTTATCAAACACCCAATCAGCTCCCCTGTTTTATGCACTGTTAAAACTATAATCATTCACATAACAATATAATTTCACACAGACTCTTCCTCAACATATTAATCCCTAACTTCTATGGGTACTATGTCCCATTACTATACTATTGATCTACTGGACAAATAAAGCTTTATAGCTCATTGAAGAGTGATTCTCCACAGAGGCAGCTGGGGATGAGTCAGCAGAAGGTCCAGCAGAGATTCCAGGAGAGAGAGAAGGACCTGAAGGAGCTCCAACAGGCTGTGGAGTGTCTCAAGGTGAGTATTGTTGACCAGAGGAGACACACCATTTCACTTCTCTAGTCCAGTCAGAGAGAGAGAGATGCCCCTATCCAATCCCACTGGCTCCACTGTTGGGAACAGGCTGTCTGGACCCCTTTCAGAGAATAGACTGCTTAATGTAACCGGCGGGATTTGAACCTCGGTCTACTGAGGAGAGAAACCAACATCTTGACTGTTTCACCAAGAGGTCATTCCCCATTAGGCTGACACTGATTTTGATGTCGCAAGAGGGGTTACCTCATCACATAACCTTGAGTAACCATGAAAGACTCAAGTCCCCTATACATTAAAATGGAGCTCTCTCTCAATTTAATTCAAAGGGCTTTATTGGCATGGGAAACATATATGTTTACATTGCGAAAGCAAGTGAAATAGATAATAAACAATCAGAAATTAAAAGTAAACATTACACTCAAAAAAGTTTCAAAGTAATAGAGACATTTCAAATGTTATAATTCAAGTGCAAACAGAGTGAGCCATTCGCCAGACTGAGTTCTGGAGGTGAAATGGAAATGAATGAGGGAGAGTTAAGTGAGGTAGAAGGTGTGGTGAAGAGCTCAGAACCAGAGCCTGGCATCAATGGAAATGATAAAGAAGAATCTGGTGCAGTAGGAGTTACATTGTAGGAGAAAGTGGATCCATACCTTTTGGCAGATCCATTTGTGGTTTCAGGGTGGGTGGGAAAGGAGTTGCGTGCAGTTGAATCAGTGAAGGCAACCTGTAGTGGACTTGTGATATTTGTTTGTGTTTCTTCTGACCAGAGGGAGTGGGTGCTCCGTGTCACGCAACTTGGGTCAAGATCTGTTTCTTGCTTTGCTCTTAGGAACAGGGCACCATTGAAAGGAGTGATTTCTGGGGTAGCGTTAAGTGTGGAGGTGGAGCAATTCAAGTTGAAGATTCCTGGTGTTTGTGATTCCCGCCGTTTGGTGTGACGCAGACCTGGTGGTGAGCGTGGTGAAACAGAGGAGTCACTGTCAGTCCTTTTGAGTTTTGGGTCTTTACCCAACAAAGTCATGTTAGGATATATCAGTTATCCTGTTAGAGCTTTTGTGGCGAATCCACTGCTTTGTTTCAGGTGCAACGTTTATGGTCATGTTGCAGCAGTTTGTAGGAGGGAGATTCCAAGATGTGGGAAGTGTGCAGGAGGGCATGGGATAGAGGATTGTGTAGTTTCGATGGATAAAGTTGTGTGTGTCAACTGGAGGGTTGCCCATATTGCTGGGGATCTGAAGTGTCCGGTGCGAGAGAGGCAGGTTGAGGTGGCTAGAGTCAGAGTAGTGCAGAAGGGGTCGTATGCTGAGGCAGTGAAGGAAGTAGAGGAGGATGGGTCAAGGGTGAGAGATCCTGAGAGGATCCCTGTGAGTAGTAGATCTGTGCCAGCACAGAGGGATAGGCCAACGAGTGATATATGCTTTAGTTAAGTTAGCTTCTTAGCGTTCATAGCAATGGTTATCAACTGTACCGCAGAAATGGAACGTAAATCACAGAAAATAGATATTGTGATGGCAGCTGCAGAGAAGTATTTGGGCATACAAGATTAGACTACAGAAGAGTTACAGGGTGTGTTGAGTGGTGGTGTCCCGTCCTCCCAGGCCGTTGGCATGGTGCAGGAGCAGATAGGGTCAAAGTAGTGGAATGGGGTAGTGGGTATTTAATGAGTGTAGGGTTAGTTGGAAGGGTGTTTTTTGTATTATTACAAAGTATAATGGATTGATATTATAGTCCAGTTGGGGGCGGTAATGCAACATATTGGATACCAACCACCGTTAAACTCCAAAGAAGAAGAACCGTTATATTATGACTGTGTACAGTGTTGTAACGATGTCTCTGTCTCTCTCATTCCATCACTTTTACGGTAGTTGGTTTTGTGAGTCTCTGGTTATGAATGGGATGCTGACAGACAATCTTTGATGGATATTTATAGAGCTCTGATCAGGACGACAATTAATTTTGGGTGTATAGTTTATGGAACAGCGGCAAAGTCAGAATCCAGTATAAAGATTTAATGATATGTATTGGTGAATTTAAATCAACATCTGTATGTGTCTTACTGGTGGAGGCAGGTGAGATGCCTTTGTATGTACGGATAGTAGGCGCACAGGAGCAGACGTTTACGTTCCTGAATTTGATGTGCAGATATGTAGAAGACTAACAGATGAACTGTCAGTATACTCAGTTGAACTGTTGGTGATAATAGTTGCCCTCCAGTGGGTGGAGGACGTACAACCTGTTAGAATTATAGTATGCTCAGATTCTCTGTCTGTATTGAATAGTTTATCATCTGGTAAATCTAATAGGAGTGACCTGCTATTGGAGGTATTAATGTTATTATGGAGAATTGAGAGAATGGGTTTAGTAGTGAGATTCTGCTGGGTCACAGCACATTCGGGTGTGGAAAGGAATGAAATTGTAGACCAGTTAGCTAAAAGAGCTTTGAAACGAGATATAATTTATATTAATGTTCCACTGGGTAGAGGTGAGGCCAAATGTAAGATCAGAGCCATTTTGATAGATGTGTGGAAGAAGAGATGGTACTCTGAGCACAAGGGCCGGCATTTACATGAATAGTTTACAGTTTTACAGAAAGGTCGATGGACCAAGATTCAAAGGTCAGATTAGGAAGGAAGAGGTGGTGTTTACTCAATTGCGCTTAGGACATTGTACATTGATCTCGTCATTACATCTGGTTGGCAAGCATGGGAATGGTTTGTGTCTGGGGGGTACGGTCGATGAAACGGTGGAGCATGTGTTGTTATATTGTTGTAAATATGTTGAAGAGAGGGAAAGATTGAAGTGTAGGGTCATTGAGGTTGGACGGGGTTGGGGGGGTTTGGAAGGGATTTTGGGGATGGGGGAGGGTCTATTAGAAGTTAGTAGGGCTCTTCTTTATTTTCTCAGAAGTACTGAGTTAGGTAGGAGGATTTAGAAATGTTGGAAACCGTGATTGACCACACATTCCAGCACAGTAGGTGGTGGCATGCACCTTTAACGTTGGTTTGTTGACCTTATATGACATTATGACATTATATCATAGAAGAAGAAGTTGGTTGTGTGAGAGTTTTGTGGTTCGTGAGGAGGGATACTATTCTTTTTTCTTTTGGTTCTTGCGTATTTTCTGAATTTATTTTCTGATGGTGGAGGGTTTGTTTATTGGTTTCCACTGTTTATCGTTTAGAGTTGAGGGGGGAGTAGGGGTAGTTTGTTAGGGCGGCGTGATGGCCTCAACCGAGTGGAGAAGAAACGCTGTCGCTTCGGGTGCGTTCCGGAGAAAGGTGTGGAGGAAGTTTTGCTCATGGTCGGCGAACAGGTTGGAGCGGAACATCTGCACTCTGCATCCAGAATGAACAAGGCGGTGGTCGTGTTAATGAAAAAGGTTTGTCTTGTTGTGAGTGGGATTTTTGTGAGGGGTGTGTTGGTGCAGATGTTGCCTCTTTCGATAAGAGTTGTGGTGGCTAATCTGCCTCCGTTTATTACTTACGAACAGACCGCAAGTAGTTGGTTAGTTTTGGTAAATTTGCAAGTGGTTTTCGTGTGCTCTCGGCTGGGTGCCAAGCGGAATCCGTTAAACATGTCTCTTTTCGTAGACAAGTGTTTGTTTCTTAACAAACCTCAAGGTTACACAGGGGAGGGGTGGAACACAGGGTTTGCTAACACAGATAGTTTTCAGTGTTTCTAGTGTGGGGATCATCAGTTATAGGCTACAAGCAGCAATATGATTGATATGTAGGAAAGGTATTGAACCCAAATAATCGCTACTCAGATGCGCTAACCTCAACCCTAGTAAACATGCATTATAAAAACCTTCTACATAAAATTCTCATATTGGGAGTAAATAGCCTCTGAATAGAAAAAAAACACTGCATCTTCCAGCCCACCAATAAATTACATAATGCAACCGTCGCGGTTAGCATATTTACCTCAATATGCCCCTCGCTTGCGTGAGAAGGCAGAGTGCTCGATGCTGGTTGTTGAATTTTACAATTAATGTACTAGGAAAATACGTTTTTGTCGACCAGAGGTGACTGAATTAATGTTTAGGCTTATTGATAATCATTATAGTAATGAAGTATAATTTCAAAACATGAAAGTTGTCAAATGGTGGTGGTACCAGGAGGGAGGAGAGTAGAGCAGGGTCAAGTGGTGGTGGTACCAGGAGGGAGGAGAGTAGAGCAGGGTCAAGTGGTGGTGGTACCAGGAGGGAGGAGAATAGAGCAGGGTCAAGTGGTGGTGGTACCAGGAGGGAGGAGAGTAGAGCAGGGTCAAGTGGTGGTGGTACCAGGAGGGAGGAGAGTAGAGCAGGGTCAAGTGGTGGTGGTACCAGGAGGGAGGAGAGTAGAGCAGGGTCAAGTGGTGGTGGTACCAGGAGGGAGGAGAGTAGAGCAGGGTCAAGTGGTGGTGGTACCAGGATGGAGGAGTGTAGAGCAGGGTCAAGTGGTGGTGGTACCAGGAAGGAGGAGAGTAGAGCAGGGTCAAGTGGTGGTGGTACCAGGAGGGAGGAGAGTAGAGCAGGGTCAAGTGGTGGTGGTACCAGGAAGGAGGAGAGTAGTGAATGGTCAAGTGGTGGAGCGCAGGCCGTGGAGAAAGCGGTGGTGGGGAGGGTTGCAGCTGGGCTACATGAGCTGAGGCAGGTTTCTGTAGTAACGGAGACTCGGGTGGGCGAAGGCAAATATTGCCTGTCATTGGGGAAGAGGCTCTGATCAGGGGGGAAGTGCAGGGGGGCAGAGACTGGGGAGGAGGAGGACGGTACCGTGTCAATGGAGGAGGAGGAAGAGGGGGGAGGTGAGTCTGCAGGAGCGGAGGACAAGGCGGTCTCGTTTTCAGACGGCTCATTGGATCCAGAGCTGACAGACAGTCAGGCTGAGGGCCCAGTATATACGGTGAGAGAACTTTCTAGGTTCCTGCTGGAGACTAAAGGGGAAAAAGAAGGTTCTGCTGGAGTCTTATTTTATTGATCCTGGAAGGTTTGTAAGGTCAGTACAACACGTGATGAAGAATGAGGGGTTTAGTGTCCTCTCACCCAGGAAGCGGTATAGGCTGAGAAAATGGGTCATGGGTTCTTAAGGGCATGTCTTCAGAATCTGCTTAAATGGATGTTTTTTTCTGTCATGGCGGCTTTATGGGCTTCTCTACTGGTTTCTGATTGTGGTGATTTCCCTCCCACCTCTTATGGAGATTTCGCGGTTAGACTTCCTTAACATGAACGGCGGCAAAGACTGGGGGAATAAGTCAAACAAAAACATTTAAATGCCATGGCAGGAATCTTAGTGCAGGGGTAGCAAAAGAGGTGTGTAAGGGTAGGTTGTTAGTGTTTAGAGCCCAAATAATGACCTTGTCTTTGCTTTCATAAATGTGTCTGCACCTGGTCCTCTGTAGCTCAGCTGGTAGAGCACGGCGCTTGTAACGCCAGGGTAGTGGGTTCGATCCCCGGGACCACCCATACACACAAAATATATATATATATATATATGCACGCATGACTGTAAGTCGCTTTGGATAAAAGCGTCTGCAAAATGGCACATTATATTATATTATAGTACAGGGCTCAGTTCTCTGTTTCACCAGAGGGGTTGGAAAAACAGAGTGGGGAAACCAAGAAAATCCCTTGTTTTACGTTTGTCTGATGGGCGCGTAACATCTGTTGTGGGGAGATGAGGGAGCCTGATGGGTGGGTAACTTCTGTTGTGGGGAGATGAGGGAGCCTGATGGGTGGGTAACTTCTGTTGTGGGGGAGATGAGGGAACCTGATGGGTGGGTAACTTCTGTGGTGGGGAGATGAGGGAGCCTGATGGGTGGGTAACTTCTGTTGTGGGGAGATGAGGGAGCCTGATGGGTGGGTAACTTCTGTTGTGGGGGAGATGAGGGAACCTGATGGGTGGGTAACTTCTGTGGTGGGGAGATGAGGGAGCCTGATGGGTGGGTAACTTCTGTTGTGGGGAGATGAGAGAGCCTGATGGGTGGGTAACTTCTGTTGTGGGGAGATGAGGGAGCCTGATGGGTGGGTAACTTCTGTTGTGGGGAGATGAGGGAGCCTGATGGGTGGGTAACTTCTGTTGTGGGGAGATGAGGGAGCCTGATGGGTGGGTAACTTCTGTTGTGGGGGAGATGAGGGAGCCTGATGGGTGGGTAACTTCTGTTGTGGGGGAGATGAGGGAGCCTGATGGGTGGGTAACTTCTGTTGTGGGGAGATGAAGGAGCCTGATGGGTGGGTAACTTCTGTTGTGGGGAGAGGAAGGGAGCCTGATGGGTGGGTAACTTCTGTTGTGAAGAGATGAGGGAGCCTGATGGGTGGGTAACTTCTGTTGTGAAGAGATGAGGCAGCAGGCTGTGGAGTTGTACTCTGATTTATAGAGGACAGAACTCTGTGATCCTGGGTGTTCTCAGGTTCTGCTCACAGACCTTTCCAAACTCTGTCACAGAGAAATCAAGGTTAGACACATCAGGAGCTTAGCGGGTGTGAAGGGGCATCAGTGGCAGGGGGTTGTGGGGGCTGAGAGCATGGCAGGGTATAGGTGGAGGGGCTCTATAAGCTCTCAGTGCTGGAAAGGTCAGGGGTCGTCCAGTGGAGGGTATTACATGGAGCTCTGGACACCAATAGCTGGTTGGCTCGGGTTGACCTGGGAGTTGGGGAGGGGTGTCCGTTTTCTGCAATGACAGACTGTTCATCATGTTTTTTCTGTGTTGCCAGGGTAATGCCATTACTGTTGACGCCTTAGGGTTGAGTTTGAGTTGTACAAAATGATCAACAGTGTGGAGATGTTTCAGGAGGTATGGGGGCTCAGGGGGGCTGTCTGTACGGCTGGAGAGGAGGGGTTGGATGGACGGTTGGAATGTGGTGCTGGATGGTGTATTGTACTGTGGTGTTGGGTACTGGATAATGTGATTGTGTAGAGGTTGTGGTGTCACGCAATGTGCTTTTAGGGGTGGGGGTGTTCGTGTAATGAGGATGGCTCATTAAAGT
This sequence comes from Coregonus lavaretus, assembly GCF_964263955.1. NCBI lineage: Eukaryota > Metazoa > Chordata > Actinopteri > Salmoniformes > Salmonidae > Coregonus > Coregonus lavaretus. Next base: position 10,538 of record NW_028160189.1, read on the forward strand.
AAGACAAGTCTCTCTCTCTCTCTCTCTCTTAACAGCGCTCTGCACAGGCAGCAGTGGAGGACAGTGATAAGATCTTTACCGAGCTGATCCGCTCCATTGAGAGAAGGCGCTCTGAGGTGAAGGAGCTGATCAGAGCCCAAGAGAAGGCTCAAGTGAGTCAAGCTGAAGGACTCCTGGAGCAACTGGAGCAGGAGATAGCTGAGCTGAGGAAGAGAAGCACTGAGCTGGAGCAGCTCTCACACACAGAGGATCACATCCATTTCCTCCAGGTAACTCAACTGCCTTGATACATGTGATATGAAATTAAAACTCATTGTGAAACTCTCAATCATTTGGTTCTGTTCTCTCTCTCTCTCTCTCTCTCTCTCTCTCTTCCCCCAGAGTTATCAGTCTCTCTCCAGTACCAGTGTATCTTCAGACTTACCCAGCATCGTTGTCCGTCCTCTTCAGTACTTTGGAGATGTGAGTAAGACTGTGTCTGAACTGAGAGAGAAACTAGAAGACGTCCTTAAAGGAGAATGGACCAAGATCTCCACTACAGGTGTGTTGAAAATAATAAGAACATCAACTTTAGACCATTGAAAGTTCCCTACTAGTCATATACATGTGGAATATGGTATGATGATAACATTCCCTCTCTCTGTGAATGTGTTTGTGTGTCTGTAGTGAATATAGTGGATGTTGTACTGCCTCCAGAGCCCAAGACCAGAGAACAGTTCTTACAATGTGAGTCTCTTTATTCTGAAGTAACTAACAGTCTCTTTTTACTGACACTCCCAACAATCCCTCTAGAAATATATAGCAATAGTAGATCTAATCAAAGACTGGGTATCTACCTGACTCCTCATATTTCTCTGATTTGATCTCTGCTGTGCTCTAATCAAAGACAGGGTAGATACAGTATCTGACTTAACTTATTGTTCTAACTCCCCTCATTGGTCTCTGCTCTGCTCTTCTCCCAGATTCCTGTCAGCTCACACTGGACCCAAACACAGCAGTCACACGCCTCTCTCTGTCTGAAGGGAACAGAAAGGTGACCGATACAGACCAAGTCCAACCATATCCTGATCATCCAGACAGATTCACCAACTACTTGATGGTTCTGTGTAGAGAGGGTCTGTCTGGATGCTGTTACTGGGAGGTAGAGTGGAGTGGGGAGTGTGTTTATACAGCAGTCTCATATAAAGACATCAGCAGAACAGGGACAGATGGTGGATTTGGACACAATAACAAGTCCTGGAGTTTAGACTGCTCTAGTGGTGGTTGTTGGTTCAGACACAATAATGTTGAGACTGAAGTATCAGGCCCTCAGTTCTCCAGAGTAGGAGTGTACCTGGATCACAAGGCAGGTACTCTGTCCTTCTACAGTATCTCTGACACAATGACCCTCCTCCACAGAGTCCAGACCACATTCACTCAGCCCCTCTATCCTGGGTTTTGGCTCTCTTTACAAGGTACTGCTGAGCTGGTTAAACTGTAGTAGGGTCCACATAGATACTAGTCATGCTGGTGTAGTCTATAGCTGAGCTGGTTAAACTGTAGTAGGGTCCACATAGATACTAGTCATGCTGGTGTAGTCTATAGCTGAGCTGGTTAAACTGTAGTAGGGTCCACATAGATACTAGTCATGCTGGTGTAGTCTATAGCTGAGCTGGTTAAACTGTAGTAGGGTCCACATAGATACTAGTCATGCTGGTGTAGTCTATAGCTGAGCTGGTTAAACTGTAGTAGGGTCCACATAGATACTAGTCATGCTTGTGTAGTCTATAGCTGAGCTGGTTAAACTGTAGTAGGGTCCACATAGATACTAGTCATGCTGGTGTAGTCTATAGCTGAGCTGGTTAAACTGTAGTAGGGTCCACATAGATACTAGTCATGCTGGTGGTGATGGTCCCCAGATATAATACTCTGTTTTTCTGTACTATTATTTTTGTCTGACTGATTTAATCTTCAGAATTTAATTAAAACTTAATAACGTATTTTTTATCAAATGCAATGTTTTAATTGGGAACATTTACATTAATCATGATGTATGCTGTTAATGTATGTTGGTTGTCATTCAGAACCATTGAAATGTTTTCTCAATTGGTTCTCTGTCTCAATGTCATTTTCCTCAGTATCATGGAACAGGTAGTGTTACTTACTTGCTAATTGAACTATATGGGCCGGTTTCCCGGACACGGATGAAGCCTAGTCCTAGACTAAAAAGCATGTTCAATGGAGATGTCCGGGAAACCGGCCCTAAGTTTGGCATCTTTTATTCTCCCATCCTGCTCAGTCAAGCAACATTAAACCTGTCCAGCAGGTGGTGATATTAACCAAACAATAAAAACTCAGCAGATATCTTGACTTGTCACTCAGTATATCAGTAATGTTCAGAATTGTACTTTAATATCATTGGAGATTGATGGTCTTTTTAATCCACTATCCAGAGTCAGGAACAGATTAAGTTAGGTCTGCTACTGTTCAGTTATTAAATATGATTCATGGTGATGGGAAATAAAAAATCCATCTAGTAGTAGTTTTCCTTTGCTATTTATTCCAAGGTGTGTCTTTAACTTGTAAATGGATTGTGTTGAAGCTGGCATGTGGTGTGGATGATAGAATAGAGTGAATAGAGGAGAGAAGAGAGGAGGAGAGGAGAACATCATATAGAAGACAGATAAGATAGAGAGACAATTCATACCCAGCGGAGTTACTGACTCTGGCCCAAATGACACCCTGTTCCCTACGTAGTGCACTAGGCTACTTCTGACCAGATCAAAAGTAGTGCACTACATAGGGAATAGGGTGGAGATTGGAGATTTGCTCACTGTCATTAGAATGAAGATTTCCATACAGGAGTTACTGTCTCTGTCCCAAATCTCTCCCTGTTCCCTACGTAGTGCACTAGGCTTCTTCTGACCAGATCTAAAATAGTCTTCTAGATTTTACATGTTTTCTCCCTGTCGTTAGAAAATGACAATATGGTAATGACTTTAGTGGTTTCCTCCCCCTTTGTTTTTATTGGTTGTGTGTTATGTGTGTTGTTGTGTTAGGTTTTCCCCCTGTGTTCCTAATGGAAAATCCATTAACAATGAATCACAAACAAATTATATTCCAGTTGTGTTTAGACAACTTCATGGCTGACATCCCCCAGTTCTGTTAAGACCCATTGAACTGGGTCACATTCTAAATGGTCACTTGTATTGATAGTCCATACTGGGCCTAACTGGGGTTAACCATACTGGAGGGTTTCTTTCTGCACACATATTCCCTCATCTCCAGAACTTTACCTGATGTCCTCTCTCTCTCTCTCTCTCTCTCTCTCTCTCTCTCTCTCTCTCTCTCTCTCTCTCTCTCTCTCTCTCTCTCTCTCTCTCTCTCTCTCTCTCTCTCTCTCTCTCGCTCTCTCCCTCTGTCTCTCTCTCTCTCTCTCTCTCTCTCTCTCTCTCTCTGCCTCTCTCTCTCTCTCTCTCTGCCTCTCTCTCTCTCTCTCTCTCTCTCTCTCTCTCTCTCTCTCCCCTCAAACCGTATAGAAAGCAGACAACCTCAATATGGTTCCATTCCTGTAGTTATCAGGACACATGGGGTGTGGAACTATTATCTCCTTTCTAAGTGTGAACTTGTCCACTTCCCTTCATGGATTTAAAAGGAAATGACTGGTATATGTAAACTCCCTTTACCCCATGCCAACACCAATCCAATGCTTTTACATTTGAGAGGAGTAGTGAAGGAATGATACACTTCAGGAGGAAGGACATATTATTGGGACACACCCATGGAGTGATGATAGAGGGATGTGAAAGAGGAGAGAGGTAATGGTTGGACTTGACTTATTTATTCTCTCATTATACTTATTCTGTTTCAATAACATAACTGCATAACACAAAATAAGTACATTTTAAGGAAGTATCCATGTATTATAGATTTTATAATCACTTTTGTACTATTTTCACAAGTATGTGGTAAAATTTCACAACTCTTAATACAAAACTCAAAACAGATAATCAAAAAGGCTGTTTTTTCAAAACTTTAAGCACATTTTCAATTGACTAAGTACAACACACAAAGGAAGTATCCTTGTATTATATCTTAATATGTGAAATGCACACTTCCTCCCATAAGTCATTAGTAGTTGATGTAGGGTTTCATCTGTCAAAAGGTAAATCACACCTGGTGACTTATGAGTTATAAATGTTATTACTGTGGAGTCACCATGATCAGATTACTGTGGTGTGTGTGTGTGTGTGTGTTAGTCTTTGATTAGTTTAGTCATCAAGGCTGAGAGGATGTATCTATTTGAAAGGGTGTCCTGGTCTTTGATCAGACCAAATGGTTGTAAAGTCCTCAAGACAATAGAATGGTTGTCAGGCAGTGGAGTCTGGTGGGAGGAGCTATAGCAGGACAGGCTCATTGTGATGTCTGGAATGGAATAAATGGAACTCAGTCAAACATGTGGTTTCATGTGTTTTGTGTTTGATACGTTCCATTGATTCCATTCCAGCCATTACAATGAGCCCGTCCTCCTATAGCTCCTCCCACCAGCCTCCTCTGGTGTCAGACCTGCATGGTGCCTCAGGGTCTGTGTAGGAACTGTGAGGTGGGTGTGTTGGGAACATTATTCCCTATTTTTCATAGTTCCACAATCTATTAATAGCCAGAGATGTGAATTAAACATTCTGCCAATCATGGTTATTTTATTTATAACCAGAGAATTGGGCTGATTCAAACAAGACCAAACATGCTTCTTTTTAAAGTAAGGACATGTCCAAGAAATGTTACTTGGAAAACTAAAATAACCAACACCCTTTATTGTGATTGTAATATATAAAAATATAATAATATATTTCCATTCACATTGTGTGTGTGTGGTCCAATGTGTGAGGGGCTTGTTGTGATCCTGGGGGTAGTGCATTGGTCTGTACACTGACTGTATGCCTTCTTAATATTGATTTGCATCGGGTGGGGGGCTGTTAAAACTGTTTTGAATGGGGTGTGTTTTGGGGTCTGGGGGTGAAATCAAACAGTGTATTCAAACTGGTTAGGGGTAGACTTAGACCCCCCAGAACATTCACACCTGGTCCTTTGTTGCAGGATTTGTTTTAGACATGTTTGTACATTAATTTCTTACATTTCCATTCCCAGGTTGAATGTCAATAAGAAGTAATATAATTGTGTGTATGACTTTACAATGTCCAGCTACATTATACTCCACATAGCTTTATAGGAAGCAGACTTTACAATGTCCAGCTACATTGTACTCCACATAGCTTTATAGGAAGCGGACTTTACAATGTCCAGCAACATTATACTCCACATAGCTTTATAGGAAGCAGACTTTACAATGTCCAGCTACATTATACTCCACATAGCTTTATAGGAAGCAGACTTTACAATGTCCAACTACATTATACTCCACATAGCTTTATAGGAAGCAGACTTTACAATGTCCAGCTACATTATACACCACATAGCTTTATAGGAAGCAGACTTTACAATGTCCAGCTACATTATACTCCACATAGCTTTATAGGAAGCAGACTTTACAATGTCCAGCTACATTATACTATACATAGCTTTATAGGAAGCAGACTTTACAATGTCCAGCTACATTATACTCCACATAGCTTTATAGGAAGCAGACTTTACAATGTCCAGCTACATTATACTCCACATAGCTTTATAGGAAGCAGACTTTACAATGTCCAGCTACATTATACTCCACATAGCTTTATAGGAAGCAGACTTTACAATGTCCAGCTACATTATACTCCACATAGCTTTTATAGGAAGCAGACTTTACAATGTCCAGCTACATTATACTCCACATAGCTTTATAGGAAGCAGACTTTACAATGTCCAGCTACATTATACTCCACATAGCTTTATAGGAAGCAGACTTTACAATGTCCAGCTACATTATACACCACATAGCTTTATAGGAAGCAGACTTTACAATGTCCAGCTACATTATACTATACATAGCTTTATAGGAAGCAGACTTTACAATGTCCAGCTACATTATACTCCACATAGCTTTATAGGAAGCAGACTTTACAATGTCCAGCTACATTATACTCCACATAGCTTTATAGGAAGCAGACTTTACAATGTCCAGCTACATTATACTCCACATAGCTTTATAGGAAGCAGACTTAACAATGTCCAGCTACATTATACTCCACATAGCTTTATAGGAAGCAGACTTGACAATGTCCAGCTACATTATACTCCACATAGCTTTTATAGGAAGCAGACTTTACAATGTCCAGCTACATTATACTCCACATAGCTTTATAGGAAGCAGACTTTACAATGTCCAGCTACATTATACTCCACATAGCTTTATAGGAAGCAGACTTTACAATGTCCAGCTACATTATACACCACATAGCTTTATAGGAAGCAGACTTTACAATGTCCAGCTACATTATACTATACATAGCTTTATAGGAAGCAGACATTACAATGTCCAGCTACATTATACTCCACATAGCTTTATAGGAAGCAGACTTTACAATGTCCAGCTACATTATACTCCACATAGCTTTATAGGAAGCATACTTTACAATGTCCAGCTACATTATACTACACATAGCTTTATAGGAAGCATACTTGACAATGTCCAGCTACATTATACTCCACATAGCTTTATAGGAAGCAGACTTGACAATGTCCAGCTACATTATACTACACATAGCTTTATAGGAAGCAGACTTTACAATGTCCAGCTACATTATACTACACATAGCTTTATAGGAAGCAGACTTTACAATGTCCAGCTACATTATACTCCACATAGCTTTATAGGAAGCAGTTCCTAATCTACTGAAACTTCTTCATGGCCAAGTTGTTTTATTGAAAAATGTTGACCCACCCTTGGTTTTTGAATTTATTCAACTATGAATTCGGCTCTATACTCCAGCATTTTAGAATTGATATTAAATGTTTTATATGAGGCGACAGTACAGAATGTCACCTTTTATTTGAGGGTATTTTCATTAATGTGTGTTTTACTGTTTAGAAATAAATATACTCTATTTATCTGGGCCCTCCATATGTAGGTGTCATAAGTATTTGGACAAATTCACTTATAGTGTATTACACTTTGTCAAAAGTTTAGTATTTGGTCCCATATTCCTAGCAGGCTATGACTACATCAAGCTTGGGACTCTTGTTGGATGCATTTGCAGTGTGTTTCGGTTGTGTTTCAGATGATGTTGTGCCCAATAGAATTGAATGGTAAATAATGTATTGTGTCATTTTGGAGCCACTTAAACATATTATGTTCTTATTTACAATACAAGTGACTCCAAAATGATTCAATACGTAATTTACCATTCAATTCTATTGGGATATTGTTTATAGATGAGGATATTGTTTTTATGCAGATTTTTGAATATTCGCATGAAAATCTGTTTCCATTTGACTGGCGACAGATTTTCATGTGAATATTGTAAAATCTTCATAAAAACATGGTCATTTTACCAGCAGAGATGTTTCCATCAAATTGACGTGTTGAAGATAAATGGCTGTGCGTGATGACGTAATGCACATACAAATATATATTTTAGATAATACTAATATATTTTTGCAGTTAAATTCCCGTGTACCGGTTAAAAACGTTCTGTTAAATGGGTTTCCATCACATTTTCAACTCTACTGATGGTTTTGTCAGATTTGGTTGTGCATTATATAGCGAACGTGCCCACTCTGGACAGGCTGCCTACATGATGACATTATTATGGACAAAAAGACCCTCGATATTTATTGGAAAGGAGCATCAAGCTCATCACTGTGCACTTTCACCACCCTGTGAAGTTCAGCATAACTTATTTCATCTGTAGCTTAATAAACTGCATGGTTTCCTGAGTCGTAGTGGGAGGACCACACCACATATCATCGCGTGACTCCAAGTTTACTTCAATATGATGGTTATTATATCAATATTTGTGCATAAAGCCGTTTCCACCGCCATTTCTCGCTTAATTAATTCTACAGAGGTATTTGCACCCCACTGCATCCACATGTTTCTTTACAATTCATGATCATTTTACATGACTGAAAATGAAAGAGAACTTTTGATTTGACATATTCATCATTCACCACTGTGGCTTCTGAATAGGTCACTGTACATTTATGGAACCTTTAAAACGTTGTAATGTTTTACAACAACCTTATATTTGGTTACACGTCACTATGGCTTCCATCCCTATATACCTCAGTGCATCCATCCAGGACTAACGTCTCCAAACAGATCTAAAAGGCCTCCCCCACCACTCAGACTTTCAAAGAAATTAAAGTTATCTCTGATACTCTGCTGTGCAGTTTGTTGTATGGACATTGCAGAGGCCCTTTTAAAATATCCACTCTGCTGTCTGGATCTACCAAAGGATCCAGTTACTATTCCCTGTGGACACAGCTGTATGCAACGTCATCTTCTTAGCTTGACTTCCATCCCCCAAAAACCTGTAGATACAGAGTACACAGTCAAGAGGAAGCCACTCCCTGTCCTCTGGTGTAGAGTTCCATGAAACAGAAAGTCATTTTTGACACCCTGTTGCTCAACCTTCAGGTGAAAGCACTAAAATGGCTGACAATCTAGAACTGTTCTGTTGCTCCGTCTGTCTGGATCCACTGAATGATCCGGTGACTACTGCCTGTGGACACAGCTACTGTATGGGCTGTATTAAAGAAAGCTGGGATCAGGATGATCTGAAAGGGGTCTACACCTGTCCCCACACTCTAAACAATACTGGGTTGTTTGGTTGACCCAAATGTTGGGTTGCAGGCGTTGGGTCACTTAGTTGGGTTGTTTTCTTTAAAAACTGCTGGGTTATGGATGCTGGGTGTTGGGTTATTGTTGCTTGGTTATTGAGATATGACCCATCAGGTCAGATCAGAAGACTGTAGGCATAGTTTAGTAGGGGTGTGGCTTTCAGATAGTTATTTTTAGCCACCCATGAGAGTAAATATAATTCCTGTTCATCTGGTCTGTTGCGTAGTTAGCACATGTTAAAGTTGAACATTGACATTTTTGTAGCTTCAATGATGCTTTTTAGAGTTTCCTAAAAGTCCACGTATGTCTCATTGTTGGGCTATGATACAGTGGTATACCTTATTATAATATGTAATAAATACTCTACATATTATAGAAGAATTTAATAAGGAAAAATTGAGTTTACAGTATGTAAACGCCTTAAAATAACCCACGGTAAGGATGACATTAAAACAGACCCAGTTGCTAAGGCAACCAAGCATGACATTAAAACAGACCCAGTTGCTAGGTCAACCAAGCATGACATTAAAACAGACCCAGTTGCTAGGTCAACCGAGCATGACATTAAAACAGACCCAGTTGCTAGGTCAACCAAGCATGACATTAAAACAGACCCAGTTGCTAGGTCAACCAAGCATGACATTAAAACAGACGCAGTTGCTAGGTCAACCAAGCATGACATTAGAACAGACCCAGTTACTAGGTCAACCAAGCATGACATTAAAACAGACCCAGTTGCTAGGTCAACCAAGCATGACATTAAAACAGACCCAGTTGCTAGGTCAACCGAGCATGACATTAAAACAGACCCAGTTGCTAGGTCAACCAAGCATGACATTAAAACAGACCCAGTTGCTAGGTCAACCGAGCATGACATTAAAACAGACCCAGTTGCTAGGTCAACCAAGCGTGACATTAAAAAAGACCCAGTTGCTAGGTCAACCAAGCATGACATTAAAACAGACCCAGTTGCTAGGTCAACCGAGCATGACATTAAAACAGACCCAGTTGCTAGGTCAACCGAGCATGACATTAAAACAGACCCAGTTGCTAGGTCAACCTAGCATGACATTAAAACAGACCCAGTTGCTAGGTCAACCAAGCATGACATTAAAACAGACCCAGTTGCTAGGTCAACCGAGCATGACATTAAAACAGACCCAGTTGCTAGGTCAACCAAGCATGACATTAAAACAGACCCAGTTGCTAGGTCAACCAAGCATGACATTAAAACAGACCCAGTTGCTAGGTCAACCAAGCATGACATTAAAACAGACCCAGTTGCTAGGTAAACCAAGCATGACATTAAAACAAACCCAGTTGCTAGGTCAACCAAGCATGACATTAAAACAGACCCAGTTGCTAGGTCAACCAAGCATGACATTAAAACAGACCCAGTTGCTAGGTCAACCGAGCATGACATTAAAACAGACCCAGTTGCTAGGTCAACCAAGCGTGACATTAAAACAGACCCAGTTGCTAGGTCAACCAAGCATGACATTAAAACAGACCCAGTTGCTAGGTCAACCGAGCATGACATTAAAACAGACCCAGTTGCTAGGTCAACCGAGCATGACATTAAAACAGACCCAGTTGCTAGGTCAACCGAGCATGACATTAAAACAGACCCAGTTGCTAGGTCAACCTAGCATGACATTAAAACAGACCCAGTTGCTAGGTCAACCAAGCATGACATTAAAACAGACCCAGTTGCTAGGTCAACCGAGCATGACATTACAACAGACCCAGTTGCTAGGTCAACCAAGCATGACATTAAAACAGAACAAGTTGCTAGGTCAACCAAGCATGACATTAAAACAGACCCAGTTGCTAGGTCAACCAAGCATGACATTAAAACAGACCCAGTTGCTAGGTAAACCAAGCATGACATTAAAACAAACCCAGTTGCTAGGTCAACCAAGCATGACATTAAAACAGACCCAGTTGCTAGGTCAACCAAGCATGAAATTAAAACAGACCCAGTTGCTAGGTCAACCAAGCATGACATTAAAACAGACCCAGTTATAGATGAGGATATTATTTTTATGCAGATTTTTGAAAATTCGCATGAAAATCTGTTTCCATTCGACTGGCGACAGATTTTCATGTGAATATTGTAAAATCTTCATAGAAACGTGAATTTTACCAGCAGAGATGTTTCCATCAAATTGACTTGTTGAGGATAAATGGCTGTGCATGATGATGTAATGCACATACAAATATATTTTTGGGAAAATACAAAAACCGGTTAAAAACTTTCTGTTACATGGGTTTCCATCACATTTTCAACTCTACCGATGGTTTTGTCAGATTTGGTTGTGCATTATATAGTGAACGTGCCCACTCTGGACAGGCTACCTACATGATGACATTATTATGGACAAAAAGACCCTCCATATTTATTGGAAAGGAGCATCAAGCTCTTCACTGTGAACTTTCACCACCCTGTGAAGTTCAGCATAACTTATTTCATCTGTAGCTTAATAAACTGCATGGTTTCCTGAGTCGTAGTGGGAGGACCACACCACAAATCATCGTGTGACTCCAAGTTTACTTCAATATGATGGTTATTATATCAATATTTGTGCATAAAGCCATTTCCACCGCCATTTCTCGCTTAATTAATTCTACAGAGGTATTTGCACCCCACTGCATCCACATGTTTCTTTACAATTTATGATCATTTTACATGACTGAAAATGAAAGAAAACTTTTGATTTTACATATTCATCATTCACCACTGTGGCTTCTGAATAGGTCACTGTACATTTATGGAACCTTTAAAACGTTGTAATGTTTTACCACAACCTTATATTTGGTTACCAGCTCTTGCTGCTGGTGACTCTCAGATCCACCTCTACGCAGACGACACCATTTTGTATACATCTGGCCCTTCATTGGACACTGTGTTAACAAACCTCCAAACGAGCTTCAATGCCATACAACACTCCTTCAGTAGCCTCCAACTGCTCTTAAACACTAGTAAAACTAAATGCATGCTTTTCAATCGAACGCTGCTGGCACCCGCCCACCCGACTAGAATCACCACTCTCGACGGGTCTGACCTAGAGTATGTGGACAACTACAAATACCTAGGTGTCTGGTTAGACTGTAAACTCAACTTCCAGACTCACATAAAGAATCTCCAATCCAAAGTTAAATCTAGAATCGGCTTCCTATTTCGCAACAAAGCCTCCTTCACTCATGCTGCCAAACATGCCCTCGTAAAACGGACTATCCTACCGATCCTTGACTTCGGCGATGTCATTTACAAAATAGCCTCCAACACTCTACTCAGCAAATTGGATGTAGTCTATCACAGTGCCATCCGTTTTGTCTCCAAAGCCCCATACACTACCCACCACTGTGACCTGTACGCTCTTGTTGGCTGGTCCTCACTACATGTTCGTCGTCAAACCCACTGGCTCCAGGCCATCTATAAATCACTGCTATGCAAATCCCCGCCATATCTTAGCTCATTGGTCACCATAGCAGCACCCACCCGTAGTCTGCGCTCCAGCAGGTATATCTCACTGGTCATTCTCAAAGCCAACACCTCCTTTGGCCGCCATTCCTTCCAGTTCTCTGCTGCCAATGACTGGAACGAATTGCAAAAATCTCTGAAGCTGGAGACTCTTATCTCCCTCAATAACTTTAAGCATCAGTTGTCAGAGCACCTTACCGATCACTGCACCTGTACACAGCCCATCTGAAATTAGCCCACCCAACTACCTCATCCCTATATTGTTATTTATTTTGCACCCCAGTATCTCTATTTGCACATAATCTCTTGCACATCTAGCATTCCAGTGTTAATACTATTGTAATTATTTTGCACTATAGCCTATTTATTGCCTTACCTCCATAACTTGCTACATTTGCACACACTGTATATATATTTTCTGTTGTATTTTTGACTTTATGTTTTTTACCCCATGTGTAACTCTGTGTTGTTTTTATTGCACTGCTTTGCTTTATCTTGGCCAGGTCGCAGTTGTAAATGAGAACCTGTTCTCAACTGGCTTACCTGGTTAAATAAAGGTTAAATAAAAAAAATAGAAAAATAAACACGTCACTATGGCTTCCATCCCTATATACATCCATCCAGGACTAATGTCTCCAAACAGATCTAAAAGGCCTCCCCCACCACTCAGACTTTCAAAGAAATTAAAGTTATCTCTGATACTCTGCTGTGCAGTTTGTTGTATGGACATTGCAGAGGCCCTTTTAAAATATCCACCCTGCTGTCTGGATCTACCAAAGGATCCAGTTACTATTCCCTGTGGACACAGCTGTATGCAACGTCATCTTCTTAGCTTGACTTCCATCCCCCAAAAACCTGTAGATACAGAGTACACAGTCAAGAGGAAGCCACTCCCTGTCCTCTGGTGTAGAGTTCCATGAAACAGAAAGTCATTTTTGACACCCTGTTGCTCAACCTTCAGGTGAAAGCACTAAAATGGCTGACAATCTAGAACTGTTCTGTTGCTCCGTCTGTCTGGATCCACTGAAGGATCCGGTGACTACTGCCTGTGGACACAGCTACTGTATGGGCTGTATTAAAGAAAGCTGGGATCAGGATGATCTGAAAGCGGTCTACACCTGTCCCCACACTCTAAACAATACTGGGTTGTTTGGTTGACCCAAATGTTGGGTTGCAGGCGTTGGGTCACTTAGTTGGGTTGTTTTCTTTAAAAACTGCTGGGTTATGGATGCTGGGTGTTGGGTTATTGTTGCTTGGTTATTGAGATATGACCCAGCAGGTCAGATCAGAAGACTGTAGGCATAGTTTAGTAGGGGTGTGGCTTTCAGATAGTTATTTTTAGCCACCCATGAGAGTAAATATAATTCCTGTTCATCTGGTCTGTTGCGTAGTTAGCACATGTTAAGGTTGAACATTGACATTTTTGTAGCTTCAATGATGCTTATAGAGTTTCCTAAAAGTCCACGTATGTCTCATTGTTGGACTATGATACAGTGGTATACCTTATTATAATATGTAATAAATACTCTACATATTATAGAAGAATTTAATAAGGACAAATTGAGTTTACAGTATGTAAACGCCTTAAAATAACCTACAGTAAGGATGACATTAAAACAGACCCAGTTGCTAAGGCAATCAAGCATGACATTAAAACAGACCCAGTTGCTAGGTCAACCAAGCATGACATTAAAACAGACCCAGTTGCTAGGTCAACCGAGCATGACATTAAAACAGACCCAGTTGCTAGGTCAACCAAGCATGACATTAAAACAGACCCAGTTGCTAGGTCAACCAAGCATGACATTAAAACAGACGCAGTTGCTAGGTCAACCAAGCATGACATTAGAACAGACCCAGTTACTAGGTCAACCAAGCATGACATTAAAACAGACCCAGTTGCTAGGTCAACCAAGCATGACATTAAAACAGACCCAGTTGCTAGGTGAACCGAGCATGACATTAAAACAGACCCAGTTGCTAGGTCAACCAAGCATGACATTAAAACAGACCCAGTTGCTAGGTCAACCGAGCATGACATTAAAACAGACCCAGTTGCTAAGGCAACCAAGCATGACATTAAAACAGACCCAGTTGCTAGGTCAACCAAGCATGACATTAAAACAGACCCAGTTGCTAGGTCAACCGAGCATGACATTAAAACAGACCCAGTTGCTAGGTCAACCAAGCATGACATTAAAACAGACCCAGTTGCTAGGTCAACCAAGCATGACATTAAAACAGACCCAGTTGCTAGGTCAACCAAGCATGACATTAGAACAGACCCAGTTGCTAGGTCAACCAAGCATGACAGTAAAACAGACCCAGTTGCTAGGTCAACCAAGCATGACATTAAAACAGACCCAGTTGCTAGGTCAACCAAGCATGACATTAAAACAGACCCAGTTGCTAGGTCAACCGAGCATGACATTAAAACAGACCCAGTTACTAGGTCAACCAAGCATGACATTAAAACAGACCCAGTTGCTAGGTCAACCAAGCATGATATTAAAACAGACCCAGTTGCTAGGTCAACCAAGCATGACATTAAAACAGACCCAGTTGCTAGGTCAACCAAGCATGAGAGTAAAAAATACCCAACTGATGGTTAAATTAACCCGTGTTCTGTCAATACTAACAACCCAACATATTGGGTTATTCACGCAACCAAACTGTCTGGGTCAAAATAACCCAACATGTTCTTTCCACTACTTAACCTGCGCTGGGGTACTAAATAAACCAGATTGAGTGCAGTGCAGACATACCTTCACCCCAAGACCTATTCTGAACAGGAGTGCTGTGCTCGCCTAAGTGGTGGAGAAACTGAAGAAGACAGGACTCCAGGCTGCTCCCCCTCCTGCTCTGTGCTATGCTGGACCTGGAGATGTGGCAGGGATGTTTTTCAGAGGCACGGACTGGGAGAATAGCCAGGATCGAGGGAAAAATGAACAGAGCAAAGTACAGAGAGATCCTTGATGAAAACCTGCTTCAGAGCGCTCAGGATCTCAGACTGGGGCGAAGGTTCAACTTCCAACAAGACAACAACCCTAAGCACACAGCCAAGACAACGCAGGAGTGGCTTCGGGACAAGTCTCTGAATGTCCTTGAGTGGTCCAGCCAGATCCTGGAGTTGAACCCGATCGACCATCTCTGGAGAGACCTGAAAATAGCTGTGCAGCACTGATAGCAACAACAACCACCGTAGAAAAGTTGGCTGTGTTTACAGACAGACAGACGTACAGACAGACAGACAGAGGTTGTTTACTATGACTGGATGAAGGGATACAGTGTTGAAGGCTTCCTTTAGGTCTCCTGGTCTCTTGGGATTTAAACAGTGAATACAGTGAGATAGTCCTAACCATTCAATCAATGTATAGAACAAACAGTCATCATTAACACTATACAGAGTAGAGTCTATGGATAGAATATGTTATCAAAGAATATAATACAAAATAATTTTATGAATAGAAAATAATAACTGTTTTGACATGAAAGCACAGCCAGATGATTTGACTTGACAGTGTGTCTCTATACCTCAGTCTCTGAAGACACCCAGCAATGGTTAGGATTATTAGAGAAGCTTTTCCTGCTGAAAGGCAGTTTCATTTCATCTGGTTGCAGAAAACAATTCATTGGATATGTTCATAACCCCGTCCACCTATAAGATGTGTGGGGTTTCTGTCTGACTAAGAAGAGATACAAAGAACTCTGATTATAAAACGTCTTCTCTTTTTAGTCCTAGATATGGCTAGGGTTAGGGTTACTGCTGAATGTAGTAACTCTAACCCTGACCCTAGGCCTAACAGTAATAACCACACTGTAATGTAAAGTATTACCTCATTCTCAATGATCAGTCAATACATACAGTATTCATTTAAACTACAGTATATTGTATCAATATCAAACCCCCCCATTACAACCACTTATTAATTATTATAGACACTTATAATCAGTGTTATAACACATAAGTGTATTATAAGGCATTATGAAGCTTATTAAAATAATTATAATATGTACTTCATAGGAACTGTTACCCTTTATATATTCTAACAACTCATATTTGTTAGATTTATTCCAAATGAAGGGCCCTAACCTAGAAACTAAAATATTTGTCTCCCTCTCCACGTTGAACGCAGTTCTCTCTCTATCCCTCCCTCCCTCCCTCCCTCCCTCCCTCTAACCTCACCTATCTGGCAGATCCAGAAAGTCCTCGCCCTCCGAAAAACTCTCTTCTGAGGAAACGAAACTGATCTGAGTCTCTGTGTCGTCTGTCTGTGTGAGAGTGAACAACTGTCCAAATGGCTCAGCAGGGAGTTCTGCTGGACCAGGACCAGTTCTGTTGTTCTGTCTGTCTGGATCCAGTGAAGGAGCCGGTCACTACTGCCTGTGGACACAGCTGTATGCAACGTCATCTTCTTAGCTTGACTTCCATCCCCCAAAAACCTGTAGATACAGAGTACACAGTTAAGAGGAAGCCACTCCCTGTCCTCTGGTGTAGAGTTCCATGAAACAGAAAGTTATCTTTGACACCCTGTTGCTCAACCTTCAGGTGAAAGCACTAAAATGGCTGACAATCTAGAACTGTTCTGTTGCTCCGTCTGTCTGGATCCACTGAAGGATCCGGTGACTACTGCCTGTGGACACAGCTAGTGTATGGGCTGTATTAAAGAAAGCTGGGATCAGGATGATCTGAAAGGGGTCTACACCTGTCCCCACATTCTAAACAATACTGGGTTGTTTGGTTGACCCAAATGTTGGGTTGCAGGCGTTGGGTCACTTAGTTGGGTTGTTTTCTTTAAAAACTGCTGGGTGTTGGGTTATTGTTGCTTGGTTATTGAGATATGACCCAGCAGGTCAGATCAGAAGACTGTAGGCATAGTTTAGTAGGGGTGTGGCTTTCAGATAGTTATTTTTAGCCACCCATGAGAGTAAATATAATTCCTGTTCATCTGGTCTGTTGCGTAGTTAGCACATGTTAAGGTTGAACATTGAAATTTTTGTAGCTTCAATTATGCTTATAGAGTTTCCTAAAAGTCCACGTATGTCTCATTTTTGGGCTATGATACAGTGGTATACCTTATTATAATATGTAATAAATACTCTACATATTATAGAATAATTTAATAAGGAAAAATGTTGTTTACAGTATGTAAACGCCTTAAAATAACCTACAGTAAGGATGACATTAAAACAGACCCAGTTGCTAGGGCAACCAAGCATGACATTAAAACAGACCCAGTTGCTAGGTCAACCAAGCATGACATTAAAACAGACCCAGTTGCTAGGTCAACCAAGCATGACATTAAAACAGACCCAGTTGCTAGGTCAACCTAGCATGACATTAAAACAGACCCAGTTGCTAGGTCAACCAAGCATGACATTAAAACAGACCCAGTTGCTAGGTCAACCTAGCATGACATTAAAACAGACCCAGTTGCTAGGTCAACCGAGCATGACATTAAAACAGACCCAGTTGCTAGGTCAACCAAGCATGACATTAAAACAGACCCAGTTGCTAGGTCAACCAAGCATGACATTAAAACAGACCCAGTTGCTAGGTCAACCAAGCATGACATTAAAACAGACCCAGTTGCTAGGGCAACCAAGCATGACATTAAAACAGACCCAGTTGCTAGGTCAACCAAGCATGACATTAAAACAGACCCAGTTGCTAGGTCAACCAAGCATGACATTAAAACAGACCCAGTTATAGATGAGGATATTGTTTTTATGCAGATTTTTGAAAATTCGCATGAAAATCTGTTTCCATTCGACTGACGACAGATTTTCATGTGAATATTGTAAAATCTTCATAAAAATGTGAATTTTACCAGCAGAGATGTTTCCATGAAATTGAATTGTTGAGGATAAATGGCTGTGCATGATGATGTAATGCACATACAAATATATTTTTGGGAAAATACAAAAACCGGTTTAAAACTTTCTGTTAAATGGGTTTCCATCACATTTTCAACTCTACTGATGGTTTTGTCAGATTTGGTTGTGCATTATATAGCTAACGTGCCCACTCTGGACAGGCTGCCTACATGATGACATTATTACGGACAAAAAGACCCTCAATATTTATTGGAAAGGAGCATCAAGCTCTTCACTGTGAACTTTCACCACCCTGTGAAGTTCAGCATAACTTATTTCATCTGTAGCTTAATAAACTGCATGGTTTCCCGAGTCGTAGTGGGAGGACCACACCACATATCATCGCGTGACTCCAAGTTTACTTCAATATGATGGTTATTATATCAATATTTGTGCATAAAGCCGTTTCCACCGCCACTTCTCGCTTAATTAATTCTACAGAGGTATTTGCACCCCACTGCATCCACATGTTTCTTTACAATTTCTGATCATTTTACATGACTGAAAATGAAAGAGAACTTTTGATTTGACATATTCATCATTCACCACTGTGGCTTCTGAATAGGTCACTGTACATTTATGGAACCTTTAAAACGTTGTAATGTTTTACCACAACCTTATATTTGGTTACACGTCACTATGGCTTCCATCCCTATATACCTCAGTGCATCCATCCAGGACTAACGTCTCCAAACAGATCTAAAAGGCCTCCCCCACCACTCAGACTTTCAAAGAAATTAAAGTTATCTCTGATACTCTGCTGTGCAGTTTGTTGTATGGACATTGCAGAGGCCCTTTTAAAATATCCACTCTGCTGTCTGGATCTACCAAAGGATCCAGTTACTATTCCCTGTGGACACAGCTGTATGCAACGTCATCTTCTTAGCTTGACTTCCATCCCCCAAAAACCTGTAGATACAGAGTACACAGTCAAGAGGAAGCCACTCCCTGTCCTCTGGTGTAGAGTTCCATGAAACAGAAAGTTATCTTTGACACCCTGTTGCTCAACCTTCAGGTGAAAGCACTAAAATGGCTGACAATCTAGAACTGTTCTGTTGCTCCGTCTGTCTGGATCCACTGAAGGATCCGGTGACTACTGCCTGTGGACACAGCTACTGTATGGGCTGTATTAAAGAAAGCTGGGATCAGGATGATCTGAAAGGTGTCTACACCTGTCCCCACACTCTAAACAATACTGGGTTGTTTGGTTGACCCAAATGTTGGGTTGCAGGCGTTGGGTCACTTAGTTGGGTTGTTTTCTTTAAAAACTGCTGGGTTATGGATGCTGGGTGTTGGGTTATTGTTGCTTGGTTATTGAGATATGACCCAGCAGGTCAGATCAGAAGACTGTAGGCATAGTTTAGTAGGGGTGTGGCTTTCAGATAGTTATTTTTAGCCACCCATGAGAGTAAATATAATTCCTGTTCATCTGGTCTGTTGCGTAGTTAGCACATGTTAAGGATGAACATTGACATTTTTGTAGCTTCAATGATGCTTATAGAGTTTCCTAAAAGTCCATGTATGTCTCATTGTTGGGCTATGATACAGTGGTATACCTTATTATAATATGTAATAAATACTCTACATATTATAGAAGAATTTAATAAGGAAAAATTGAGTTTACAGTATGTAAACGCCTTAAAATAACCTACAGTAAGGATGACATTAAAACAGACCCAGTTGCTAAGGCAACCAAGCATGACATTAAAACAGACCCAGTTGCTAGGTCAACCGAGCATGACATTAAAACAGACCCAGTTGCTAGGTCAACCAAGCATGACATTAAAACAGACCCAGTTGCTAGGTCAACCAAGCATGACATTAAAACAGACCCAGTTGCTAGGTCAACCAAGCATGACATTAAAACAGACCCAGTTGCTAGGTCAACCAAGCATGACATTAAAACAGACCCAGTTGCTAGGTCAACCAAGCATGACATTAAAACAGACCCAGTTGCTAGGTCAACCAAGCATGACATTAAAACAGACCCAGTTGCTAGGTCAACCAAGCATGACATTAAAACAGACCCAGTTGCTAGGTCAACCAAGCATGACATTAGAACAGACCCAGTTGCTAGGTCAACCAAGCATGACATTAAAACAGACCCAGTTGCTAGGTCAACCAAGCATGACATTAAAACAGACCCAGTTGCTAGGTCAACCAAGCATGACATTAAAACAGACCCAGTTGCTAGGTCAACCAAGCATGACATTAAAACAGACCCAGTTGCTAGGTCAACCAAGCATGACATTAAAACAGACCCAGTTGCTAGGTCAACCAAGCATGACATTAAAACAAACCCAGTTGCTAGGTGAACCAAGCATGACATTAAAACAGACCCAGTTGCTAGGTAAACCAAGCATGACATTAAAACAGACCCAGTTGCTAGGTCAACCAAGCATGTCATTAAAACAGACCCAGTTGCTAGGTCAACCGAGCATGACATTAAAACAGACCCAGTTGCTAGGTCAACCAAACATGACATTAAAACAGACCCAGTTGCTAGGTCAACCGAGCATGACATTAAAACAGACCCAGTTGCTAGGTCAACCAAGCATGACATTAAAACAGACCCAGTTGCTAGGTCAACCAAGCATGACATTAAAACAGACCCAGTTATAGATGAGGATATTGTTTTTATGCAGATTTTTGAAAATTCGCATGAAAATCTGTTTCCATTCGACTGACGACAGATTTTCATGTGAATATTGTAAAATCTTCATAAAAATGTGAATTTTACCAGCAGAGATGTTTCCATGAAATTGAATTGTTGAGGATAAATGGCTGTGCATGATGATGTAATGCACATACAAATATATTTTTGGGAAAATACAAAAACCGGTTTAAAACTTTCTGTTAAATGGGTTTCCATCACATTTTCAACTCTACTGATGGTTTTGTCAGATTTGGTTGTGCATTATATAGCTAACGTGCCCACTCTGGACAGGCTGCCTACATGATGACATTATTATGGACAAAAAGACCCTCAATATTTATTGGAAAGGAGCATCAAGCTCTTCACTGTGAACTTTCACCACCCTGTGAAGTTCAGCATAACTTATTTCATCTGTAGCTTAATAAACTGCATGGTTTCCCGAGTCGTAGTGGGAGGACCACACCACATATCATCGCGTGACTCCAAGTTTACTTCAATATGATGGTTATTATATCAATATTTGTGCATAAAGCCGTTTCCACCGCCACTTCTCGCTTAATTAATTCTACAGAGGTATTTGCACCCCACTGCATCCACATGTTTCTTTACAATTTCTGATCATTTTACATGACTGAAAATGAAAGAGAACTTTTGATTTGACATATTCATCATTCACCACTGTGGCTTCTGAATAGGTCACTGTACATTTATGGAACCTTTAAAACGTTGTAATGTTTTACCACAACCTTATATTTGGTTACACGTCACTATGGCTTCCATCCCTATATACCTCAGTGCATCCATCCAGGACTAACGTCTCCAAACAGATCTAAAAGGCCTCCCCCACCACTCAGACTTTCAAAGAAATTAAAGTTATCTCTGATACTCTGCTGTGCAGTTTGTTGTATGGACATTGCAGAGGCCCTTTTAAAATATCCACTCTGCTGTCTGGATCTACCAAAGGATCCAGTTACTATTCCCTGTGGACACAGCTGTATGCAACGTCATCTTCTTAGCTTGACTTCCATCCCCCAAAAACCTGTAGATACAGAGTACACAGTCAAGAGGAAGCCACTCCCTGTCCTCTGGTGTAGAGTTCCATGAAACAGAAAGTTATCTTTGACACCCTGTTGCTCAACCTTCAGGTGAAAGCACTAAAATGGCTGACAATCTAGAACTGTTCTGTTGCTCCGTCTGTCTGGATCCACTGAAGGATCCGGTGACTACTGCCTGTGGACACAGCTACTGTATGGGCTGTATTAAAGAAAGCTGGGATCAGGATGATCTGAAAGGTGTCTACACCTGTCCCCACACTCTAAACAATACTGGGTTGTTTGGTTGACCCAAATGTTGGGTTGCAGGCGTTGGGTCACTTAGTTGGGTTGTTTTCTTTAAAAACTGCTGGGTTATGGATGCTGGGTGTTGGGTTATTGTTGCTTGGTTATTGAGATATGACCCAGCAGGTCAGATCAGAAGACTGTAGGCATAGTTTAGTAGGGGTGTGGCTTTCAGATAGTTATTTTTAGCCACCCATGAGAGTAAATATAATTCCTGTTCATCTGGTCTGTTGCGTAGTTAGCACATGTTAAGGATGAACATTGACATTTTTGTAGCTTCAATGATGCTTATAGAGTTTCCTAAAAGTCCATGTATGTCTCATTGTTGGGCTATGATACAGTGGTATACCTTATTATAATATGTAATAAATACTCTACATATTATAGAAGAATTTAATAAGGAAAAATTGAGTTTACAGTATGTAAACGCCTTAAAATAACCTACAGTAAGGATGACATTAAAACAGACCCAGTTGCTAAGGCAACCAAGCATGACATTAAAACAGACCCAGTTGCTAGGTCAACCAAGCATGACATTAAAACAGACCCAGTTGCTAGGTCAACCGAGCATGACATTAAAACAGACCCAGTTGCTAGGTCAACCAAGCATGACATTAAAACAGACCCAGTTGCTAGGTCAACCGAGCATGACATTAAAACAGACCCAGTTGCTAGGTCAACCAAGCATGACATTAAAACAGACCCAGTTGCTAGGTCAACCAAGCATGACATTAGAACAGACCCAGTTGCTAGGTCAACCAAGCATGACATTAAAACAGACCCAGTTGCTAGGTCAACCAAGCATGACATTAAAACAGACCCAGTTGCTAGGTAAACCAAGCATGACATTAACACAGACCCAGTTCCTAGGTCAACCAAGCATGACATTAAAACAGACCCAGTTGCTAGGTCAACCAAGCATGAGAGTAAAAAATACCCAACTGATGGTTAAATTAACCCGTGTTCTGTTAATACTAACAACCCAACATATTGGGTTATTCACGCAACCAAACTGTCTGGGTCAAAATAACCCAACATGTTCTTTCCACTACTTAACCTGCGCTGGGGTACTAAATAAACCAGATTGAGTGCAGTGCAGACATACCTTCACCCCAAGACCTATTCTGAACAGGAGTGCTGTGCTCGCCTAAGTGGTGGAGAAACTGAAGAAGACAGCACTCCAGGCTGCTCCCCCTCCTGCTCTGTGCTATGCTGGACCTGGAGATGTGGCAGGGATGTTTTTCAGAGGCACGGACTGGGAGAATAGCCAGGATCGAGGGAAAAATGAACAGAGCAAAGTACAGAGAGATCCTTGATGAAAACCTGCTTCAGAGCGCTCAGGATCTCAGACTGGGGCGAAGGTTCAACTTCCAACAAGACAACAACCCTAAGCACACAGCCAAGACAACGCAGGAGTGGCTTCGGGACAAGTCTCTGAATGTCCTTGAGTGGTCCAGCCAGATCCTGGAGTTGAACCCGATCGACCATCTCTGGAGAGACCTGAAAATAGCTGTGCAGCACTGATAGCAACAACAACCACCGCAGAAAAGTTGGCTGTGTTTACAGACAGACAGACGTACAGACAGACAGACAGAGGTTGTTTACTATGACTGGATGAAGGGATACAGTGTTGAAGGCTTCCTTTAGGTCTCCTGGTCTCTTGGGATTTAAACAGTGAATACAGTGAGATAGTCCTAACCATTCAATCAATGTACAGAACAAACAGTCATCATTAACACTATACAGAGTGGAGCCAATGGATATAATATATTATCAAAGAATATAATACAATAGAATTTTATGAATAGAAAATAATACATGTTTTGACATGAAAGCACAGCCAGATGATTTGACTTGACAGTGTGTCTCTATACCTCAGTCTCTGAAGACACCCAGCAATGGTTAGGATTATTAGAGAAGCTTTTCCTGCTGAAAGGCAGTTTCATTTCATCTGGTTGCAGAAAACAATTCATTGGATATGTTCATAACCCCGTCCACCTATAAGATGTGGGGGGTTTCTGTCTGACTAAGAAGAGATACAAAGAACTCTGATTATAAAACGTCTTCTCTTTTTAGTCCTAGATATGGCTAGGGTTAGGGTTACTGCTGAATGTAGTAACTCTAACCCTGACCCTAGGCCTAACAGTAATACCCAAACTGTAATGTAAAGTATTACCTCATTCTCAATGATCAGTCAATACATACAGTATTCATTTAAACTACAGTATATTGTATCAATATCAACCCCCCCCCCATTACAACCACTTTTGAATTATTATAGACACTTATAATCAGTGTTATAACACATAAGTCTATTATAAGGCATTATGAAGCTTATTATAATAATTATAATGTGTACTTCATAGGAACTGTTACCCTATATATATTCTAACAACTCATATTTGTTATATTCATTCCAAATGAAGGGCCCTAACCTAGAAACTAAAATATTTGTCTCCCTCTCCATGTTGAACGCAGTTCTCTCTCTATCCCTCCCTCCCTCCCTCCCTCCCTCTAACCTCACCTATCTGGCAGATCCAGAAAGTCCTCGCCCTCCCAAAAACTCACTTATGTGGAAACGAAACTGGTCTGAGTCTCTGTGTCGTCTGTCTGTGTGAGAGTGAACAACCGTCCAAATGGCTCAGCAGGGAGTACTGCTCGACCAGGACCAGTTCTGTTGTTCTGTCTGTCTGGATCTACTGAAGGAGCCGGTCACTACTGCCTGTGGACACAGTTACTGTAGAAGCTGTATTGAGGACTGCTGGGATCAGGATGTTCTGAAAGGGGTCTATAGCTGTCCTCCGTGCAGAGAGACCTTCACTCCAAGGCCTAATCTGAGGAAAAATAACATGTTGGCTGAGTTGGTGGAGAAACTGAAGAAGACAGGACTCCAGGCTGCTCCCCCTCCTGCTCTGTGCTATGCTGGACCTTTAGATGTGGCGTGTGATTTCTGCACTGGGACCAGAAAGCAGAAAGCCCTCATGTCCTGTTTGGTGTGTCTGGCCTCTTACTGTGAGACTCACCTCCAACCTCACTATGAATCTCCTGCTTTCAAGAAGCACAAGCTGGTCAAAGCCACCGCACAACTACAGGAGAAGATCTGCTCTCATCATGACAAACTGCTGGAGGTTTTCTGTCGTACCGATCAGCAGTGTATCTGTATGCTGTGTACAATGGATGAACATAAAGGCCATGATACAGTGTCAGCTGCAGCAGAGACGACTGAGAAACAGGTAAGACCAGAACTACTTGTTGGTGACTGTCTGATAAACAAATAATTAAAGATACAGTAGGAACTAAGGCTGTTTGAATATGAGATCATTCAAATGAAATTGATCCTCAGCAGAACAAATATGAACACAAACCTTGAGTATATTGAGTTTGATCCAAATGTATCACAATTTTCTGAAGTCAAACACTATTATCATTCCGAATGCCCTTTTAGGAGTTCAAAGTTCAGTCTCAACCCCTTGATACATGTACGTCTACCATAAAAACTATAATCATTCACATAGCAACATAGAAAATGTCATATGGTAAAGGGACTTCCTCAAGATTTTAGACCTTCCTCTCTATGTGCCCTATGTCACATTACTATACTATTGATCTACTGGACAAATAAAGCTTGATAGCTCATTGAAGAGTGATTCTCCACAGAGGCAGCTGGGGATGAGTCAGCAGAAAGTCCAGCAGAGATTCCAGGAGAGAGAGAAGGACCTGAAGGAGCTACAACAGGCTGTAAAGTCTCTCAAGGTGAGTATTGTTGACCAGAGGAGACACACCATTTCACTTCTCTCTTCCAGTCAGAGAGAGAGAGAGGCCCCTATCCAATCCCACTGTTGGGAACAGGCTGTCTGGACCCCTTTCAGAGAATAGACTGCTTAATGTAACCGGCGGGATATGAACCCGGGTCTACTGAGGAGAGAAACCAATATCGTGACTGTTTCACCAAGAGGACATTCCCTTTGGGTCGAGGGCCGACACTGATTTTGAAATTAAAAGTAAACATTACACTCACAAAAGTTTCAAAGTAATAGAGACATTTCAAATGTTATAACTCAAGTGCAAACAGAGTGAGCCATTCGCCAGACTGAGTTCTGGAGGTGAAATGGAAATGAATGAGGGAGAGTTAAGTGAGGTAGAAGGTGTGGTGAAGAGCTCAGAACCAGAGCCTGGCATCAATGGACATGATAAAGAAGAATTTGGTGCAGTAGGAGTTACATTGTAGGACAAAGTGGATCCATACCTTTTGGCAGATCCATTTGTGGTTTCAGGGTGGGTGGGAAAGGAGTTGGGTGCAGTTGAATCAGTGAAGGTAACCTGTAGTGGACTTGTGATATTTGTTTGTGTTTCTTCTGACCAGAGGGAGTGTCACGCAACTTGGGTCAAGATCTGTTTCTTGCTTTGCTCTTAGGAACAGGGCACCATTGAAAGGAGTGATTTCTGGGGTAGCGTTAAGTGTAGAAGTGGAGCAATTAAGGTTGAAGACTGCTGGTGTTTGTGATTCCCGCCGTTTGGTGCAACACAGACCCGGTGGTGAGCGTGGTGAAACAGAGGAGTCACTGTCAGTCCTTTTGAGGTTTGAGTCTTTACCCAACAAAGTCATGGTAGGATATATCAGTTATCCTGTTAGAGCTTTTGTGGCGAATCCACTGTGCTGATTCAGGTGCAACGTTTATGGTAATGTTGCAGCAGTTTGTAGGAGGGAGATTCCAAGATGTGAGAAGTGTGCAGGAGGGCATGGGATAGAGGTTTGTGTAGTTTCGGTGGATAAAGTTGTGTGTGTCAACTGTTGGGATGCCCATGTTGCTGGGGATCTGAAGTGTCCGGTGCGAGAGAGGCAGGTTGAGGTGGCTAGAGTCAGAGTAGTGCAGAAGGTGTCGTATGCTGAGACAGTGAAGAAAGTAGAGGAGGATGGGTCAAGGGTGAGAGATCCTGAGAGGATCCCTGTGAGTAGTAGATCTGTGCCAGCACAGAGG
The DNA here is from genome assembly GCF_964263955.1 of Coregonus lavaretus. NCBI lineage: Eukaryota > Metazoa > Chordata > Actinopteri > Salmoniformes > Salmonidae > Coregonus > Coregonus lavaretus. The sequence goes on from NW_028160189.1 coordinate 37,632, forward strand.
GATAGGCCAACGAGTGATATATGCTTCAGTAAAGTTAGCTTCTTAGAGTTCATAGCAATGGTTATCAACTGTACCGCAGAAATGGAACGTAAAAAAAAGAAAATAGATATTGTGGTGGCAGCTGCAGAGTAGTATTTGGGCATACAAGATTAGACTTCAGAAGAGTTACAGGGTGTGTTGAGTTGTGGTTTCCTGTCCTCCCAGGCCGTTGGCATGGTGCAGGAGCAGATAGGGTCAAAGTAGTGGAATGGGGTAGTGGGTATTTAATGAGTAGGGTTAGTTGGAAGGGTGTTTTTCTGTATTATTATAATTTCCCCTTTTCCCATTTTGTGTCACAAAGTATAATGGATTTATATTATAGTCCAGCCTCCGTTTATTACTTACGAACAGACCGCAAGTAGTTGGTTAGTTTTGGTAAATTTAAAAATAAAGTGGTTTTCGTGTGCTCTCGGCTGTGTGCCAAGCGGAATCCATTAAAAATTTAACTTTTCGTAGACAAGTGTTTGTTTCTTAACAAACTTCAAGGTTACGCAGGGGAGGGGTGGAACACAGGGTTTGCTAGCACAGATAGTTTTGGGTGTTTCTATTGTAGGGATGTAGGACATAATGCTAATGCAGACAAGCGCGACCAGCCGGCAGCGGGGGCTAGGACTAGGCTGGACACAATACATTTTGAACGCCTTTTTCTGATAAAACTACTTAATTGCATCCACCATGGAGCCCAGTTTCATAATATTACCATATGTCCCAGATGCTTGCCGTAGTTTAGAAATGATAGGGCATGTTTCACCCTGCCAGCTCCTATTAGTTGTATTGAGCTCTGTGGCACCAACTCGCCTAATGAAAGTTCTATTCCCAGCCCATTGTTCTGCGTCACAATGCCAGCTTCACTATTATGGGCTGGTAATGAGACCAGCCCGTATTAACATTGTAGCTTTACCTCAGGTAACTTATTATTAACAAGGTTATGACTACTTGGTGAGCAAACTCACTGTTCACCTGGGTACACCTTGTGGTGACCCACAGTCAGTGGCGGCTCCTGAAAAAATTCTCAGGGGGGGCAATTTTTCTGATGATTTAGGTGACCTACACACATTTTAAAAAAGATATGTCCAGCAACAACATGAAGACAGGGGCAGCATATAAGTCAATGCCAGAAGCATTTATTGACTGATCTCAAAAGTGTTGGCTTACAAAAGCAAAATAAGTTATCACTGTAAAAATAATCAAGGGTGTTCTTTCACATTCCTCAACACTTCATAAACAATATGCATTTCCATAAACAAATGAAATATCAGCTGAAAATACAGCATCTTGGTATTTGTTCAGATTGCAGGATCAACAAGAGCTTTTACCACATTTTTTGCCTCATGGTTGAATTGGAAATATGTGCACCTGAGCATAATTCACAACAAGCAAGCAGGAGCTTTTGATAGAGGCTACTGAAAACATTGATGCAAGTTATTGGTAATAAGAAATTTTTATAGACTTCCATATTCTGCCCTCTTGTATAGATTTGTGAAAATGAACAGTGATAGACATTTTGCCTGAAAACAGAATTTGAAAATAATTTATAGAAAAGGTAAACACAGCTATCTGTATGGCTTTGTAAAAATGAACAACCATATTCTGGCCAATTGTATAGATTTGTAAATATGAACAACCATATTCTGGCCAATTGTATAGATTTGTAAAAATGAAGATTATTATTATTTTTTAACTTTTTTTAAAATGAAAAATAACTATTTTAAACAACATCAACTGTGAACTGATTTGGGCGTGTGTGTGTTAAAGAGACAGACAGGGAGGGACAAAGAGAGAGAGAGGCTACATTACTTGTACTGAAACTGTTCTCTTCTCTCTTTCAATGCAGCAAAGCGGTCAATGACTTTCTCATTGAAATCAGGCATGCTGAGGACTAGTTCCCTCTCCATGGAAAGCATGGCCAGTGCATTCAGACGTTCCTGGCCCATTGAATGGCAAAAAGACCGTTCAGTCTCTCCAAAAGCACACTGGCGATTGAGACAATATGTTCCCTCATGACCGCTAGCATACACTCCAGTTACAGTAGCTCGTTTTGAATGGTCTTTGATGTGAACTTCTTTCAAAGAGACAATCGAGTTGCACTGAAGGCTAGCCATCTTGATAGTAGTACGTGAATTGATTGACGCTGCTACCCGCTCTTTTCTTAGTTACGTTCATGGTTATGTTACGTATGACGAAAGCGCGTAAGTGCAAGCCCTCAGAAACCCATAGAGATTGTATTGAAAGCTCTGATATTTGAAAAAAAAAGATTTTACATGACAGGCTATGAGAGACTTCTGGGCGATTTTCAACCTGACTGAAATCGCCCCAAAGGGGGCGGGGCCATTTGAAGCACGACTTTAGCCTGATTGGACATTTAGTGGCAGATCAGACGTCTAGATTAGAACACTGATAACTAATGTTGCTGTGATATAATTGATTAGAAAAAAAATCCCTTCCTTTTCCCGTTTGGCAGTGCGTCGCCCATATCGCCCTAATGAACACACCGCCCCTGCCCACAGTGCTAGCGATGGTTAACCATATTATTTTCATAAAAAGGTGTAAAACCTAAACAGAACGCATTCCTGTCCTCCTTTTTCAAGATGTAGCCGATTTAAACAGCCAGACATTTTTTAAATAAATACATTTTTACAAAATAATTGTACGATTTATTGTTTCTAAATTGTTGCTGGGTAATTTGTTTGTTAGTAGGCATCAAATTGAGCGAATGCTGCGCAGGTTCACTGAGTTGTAAACTAAATGGATAGGTGTAGCTTATTGATTTATAGATCTAACACAGTTGCTACCTCAGATTATGAGCATAGCAAGTGTTGTGAATGAGGTATGTAGTACCCACAGAAGGCCACAGGGAGGAGCAAGAGAGCTATAACCCATACAGTTTTTTGCTTTAAACACCCTAAACCTAACAATCAATCAAATGTGTTTATAAAGTCCTTTTTACATCAGCAGATGTCACAAAGTGCTATACAGAAACTCTAACCCTACTTATAACCTATTTTAGCCTTAACTCTAACCCCTAACCCTAATTCTAGGGTGGAGTAGCCTAGAACACGTTGAGAACTTATTTTAGTAATAATTTTATGTTAGTAAATACCATTATAGTACTAAATAGCATTTATTGTTATTTTTTTAATAAAACCTATGTAACCTTTATTAGTCATTTTATTATAGGTATTATTGCAAGGCAGAACACTTGATAAACAACACATTTGTTTTATTTTTTAAATGTGGTTTGAACTGGGTGTGACCTAGTAACCTCTATGTGAAAGTCCAGCAATTGGCATGTCATAGGTGGGGCTGGTTTGAGACTGATCTCCAGAATTAATAAGAAAAATACACTTTATTTCTCAGCTGCCTCACCAATGTCTTTACGTGAATTAATAACTTTTAATTGCTAAATATTTCCAATAGATGGCTGCATAAGACCATGAAGCATCAGTTATAGGCTACAAGCATAAAATAGCATGCAACCAAAGACTATGTCCTATGATTTTCTAAAAAGGTCACTCATTACTTTACAGTTAGCTATATATCTCGTATTAGGCCTGTGTTGCTTTTGGGAGAGCAACAAAATATTAACTCTAGCAGGTATTGAACACCGGCCAAATAATCACTAGTCAGATGCTCTAACCTCAACCCTAGTAAACATGCATTATGACATCATCTTAATATCTCATATATTACAGCCCACCAATAAATCATGCAACCATCGCGGTTAGAAAATGTACCTCAACATGCCCCTCGCTTGTGCTAGAAGGCAGAGTGCTCGCTGCCGCTGACGGCACAAGCTTTTTGCGGGGCTTGTTGAGTTGGCTACTTGTTCGAGAAGGCAGAGTGGCTCTGTGCTGGTTGATGAATTTGACAATGAATGTACTAGAAAAACACATGTCGACCAGAGGTGACTGAATTAATGTTTGCGCTTTTTGATAATTGTTATAGTAATGAGGTATAATTTTAAAACATGAGCATAAAAACAGGTAATAATAAACATGAATCATCATTATATTACTTCACAGTAATGTGTTTTCAGTCCTTTCTCTTGCGTTAGCAGTGTGGAAAGGGACAGTAAAAAGCTCAGGCAGGAGTTTTCCTGTGAGGGGGAGTGGTAGTGTATCCAGGGAGAGAACTAAACTAATCTTCTGAAATGTCATTCATGGTCTTATGCTGCCATCTATTGGAATTATTTAGCAACTGCAGTAGTGCTGAATAAATAATATAATAATAATATGCCATTTAGCAAATTGTATATCCTTACTAAGTGTATCCTTACTAAAGTAGTAATTACTCAAAATTGCTAAATATAAAATGTTCTAGTTCATTTGATCACTTACAACCATAAAATAACAATTCATAGCATAACAAACAATGAAACGGACATAAACCAAAAACACCATACATTTAGTTAATTATCTAAAAAATAATATATATATTTAGATGTGTGACATTATCTGCCAAAGTAACACCCCCTTAACATATAAACAGACACTGGACACAGACACTGAAAATTAGCTTTTTTTATATAAATCTGGTAGTTCTCAAAATAGCCTTTGCTTTGCTGAGCAGTTCGTTTTCAGGAGTGTGCTGCCTGCCTGCCTTCAGAGGAGTCTGTCTGTGAATAATATAAAGTTAATAAGTTATTGCCACGCTTTCACAGAGGCCTAGTTTACATTTACATGTGAGTCATTTAGCAGACGCTCTTATCCAGAACGACAAGGGTTAAGTGCCTAAATCTGTCGATGTACAAGGGTACAGATTTCTCACCTAGTCGGCTCGGGGATTCGAACCAGCCACCTTTAGATTACTGCCCAACGCTCTTAACCGCTAGATTAAGACGCTTTGGCCTCAGGCTAGTGTTCCAGCTCAGCCAATGTTCTTTGGCCGTTTTACAGCCTTCAGTGAATTTTGACTTGTTCTATTGTCCAGCCTACTAGGACTCAGGGGGCAGAGGCTGGGAGGAGAGTAGAGCAGGGTCAAGTGGTGGTGGTACCAGGAAGGAGGAGTGTAGAGCAGGGTCAAGTGGTGGTGGTACCAGGAAGGAGGAGAGTAGAGCAGGGTCAAGTGGTGGTGGTACCAGGAGGGAGGAGAGTAGAGCAGGGTCAAGTGGTGGTGGTACCAGGAAGGAGGAGTGTAGAGCAGGGTCAAGTGGTGGTGCGCAGACCGTGGAGAAAGCGGTGGTGGGGAGGGTTGCAGCTGGGCTACATGAGCTGAGGCAGGTTTCTGTAGTAACAGAGACTCCGGTGGGCGAAGGCTTGGTGGGCTCATCCCAGGAAATATTGCCTGTCATTGGGGAAGAGGCTCTGATCAGGGGGGAAGTGCAGGGGGGCAGAGACTGGGGAGGAGGAGGACGGTACCGTGCCAATGGAGGAGGAGGAAGAGGGGGGAGGTGAGTCTGCGGGAGAGGAGGACAAGGCGGTCTCGTTTTCAGACGGCTCATTGGATCCAGAGCTGACAGCCAGTCAGGCTAAGGTCCCAGTATATACGCTGAGAGAACTTTCTAGGTTCCTGATGGAGACTAAAGGGGAAAAAGAAGGTTCTGCTGGAGTCTTATTTGATTGATCCTGGAAGGTTTGTAAGGTCAGTACAACACGTGATGAAGAATGAGGGGTTTAGTGTCCTCTCACCCAGGAAGCGGTATAGGCTGAGAAAATGGGTCATGGGTTCTTAAGGGCATGTCTTCAGAATCTGCTTAAATTGATGGTTTTTTCTGGCATGGTGGCTTTATGGGCTTCTCTACTGGTTTCTGATTGTGGTGATTTCCCTCCCACCTCTTATGGAGATTTCACGGTTAGACTTCCTTAACATGAACGGTGACAGAGACTGGGGGAATAAGTCAAACAAAAACATTTAAACGTGATTTTTTTGCAAGAGACACAGTGATGTGATTAATGAAGTGTATTGGGGGTCTGGTGGAAGGGGGCGCAGGTGCTGAGCCATGGCACAAATCTTAGTGCAGGGGTAGCAAAAGAGGTGTGTAAGGGTAGGTTGTTAGTGGTTAGAGCCAAAATCAATTTCCTTGTCTTTGCTTTCCAAAATGTGTCTGCACCTAGTACAGGGCTCAGTTCTCTGTTTCACCAGGGCCCAGGCAGGTGTCCTATTGGAAATTCCATGTAAAGCTCTTCCAAGATGTCACTTTTTGCTCAAACTTCCAAGGCTTTTGGGAGAGGTGGGGACAGCAGAAGGGGGAGTAACTTCTGTTGTGGGGGAGAGGAGGGAGCCTGATGGGTGGGTAACTTCTGTTGTGGGGAGATGAGGGAGCCTGATGGGTGGGTAACTTCTGTTGTGGGGAGATGAGGGGGCCTGATGGGTGGGTAACTTCTGTTGTGGGGAGATGAGGCCGCGGCTGTGGAGTTGTACTCTGATTTATAGAGGGCATAACTCTGTGATCCTGGGTGTTCTCAGGTTCTGCTCACAGACCTTTCCAAACTCTCTTTGTCACAGAGAATTGACATTTCCCTGGCCTTTCACAAACTCTCAGCTGCCGTCTCTCAGACGGTCTGCCTCTGATATTTTTTTAAAAGGTCTGGGAAATTATTGGACAGGACGTGTGTTGCTACTGTACCGTACGGAGGTGGGCTGGAGGGAACAAGCATGTGCTCTGTTGAGGAGGGCTGGTGGTTTGGGGCTGGATCAGCAGATCTTCATCATGCGGCAAGAGACTCAATACAGCAGGGGTCTCTGATTTCTATGCTGCAGTACTGAGGGCTGGAGCAGCCTGAGGAGGGGCCACCACCGTTTCCAACACTGCAAGTGACAGCAGAGACTGGGGACTGGCAGGAGAGTCTGGAGGACTTACTGACTTTTAACACTCTGAGCTTAGTGGGAGTGAAGGGGCATCAGTGGCAGGGGGTTGTGGGGGCTGAGAGCATGGCAGGGTATAGGTGGAGGGTGCTCTATAAGCTCCCAGTGCTGGAAAGGTCAGGGGTCGTCCAGTGGAGGGTATTACATGGAGCCCTGGACACCAATAGCTGGTTGGGGAGGGTTGACCTGGGAGTTGGGGAGGGGTGTCCGTTTTCTGCAATGACAGACTGTTCATCATGTTTTTTCTGTGTTGCCAGGGTAATGCCATTACTGTTGACGCCTTAGGGTTGAGTTTGAGTTGTACAAAATGATCAACAGTGTGGAGATGTTTCAGGAGGTAT
>NW_028160188.1:0-2500 GCF_964263955.1 Coregonus lavaretus
TGAAGACCAGAACAGAGCTATAGCCCAGCCTGGGCACACAGCACAGGGCAGGACAGGACACTTGGTATAATGACAGAATGCTAGGAGCTAAACAGGAGGGTATAGTGACAGAATGCTAGGAGCTAAACAGGAGGGTATAGTGACAGGATGATAGGAGCTAAACAGGAGGGTATAGTGACAGGATGCTAGGAGCTAAACAGGAGGGTATAGTGACAGGATGCTAGGAGCTAAACAGCAGGGTATAGTGACAGGATGCTAGGAGCTAAACAGGAGGGTATAGTGACAGGATGCTAGGAGCTAAACAGGAGGGTATAGTGACAGGATGCTAGGAGCTAAACAGCAGGGTATAGTGACAGGATGCTAGGAGCTAAACAGCAGGGTATAGTGACAGGATGCTAGGAGCTAAACAGGAGGGTATAGTGACAGGATGCTAGGAGCTAAACAGGAGGGTATAGTGACAGGATGCTAGGAGCTAAACAGGAGGGTATAGTGACAGGATGCTAGGAGCTAAACAGGAGGGTATAGTGACAGGATGCTAGGAGCTAAACAGCAGGGTATAGTGACAGGATGCTAGGAGCTAAACAGGAGGGTATAGTGACAGGATGCTAGGAGCTAAACAGGAGGGTATAGTGACAGGATGCTAGGAGCTAAACAGCAGGGTATAGTGACAGGATGCTAGGAGCTAAACAGGAGGGTATAGTGACAGGATGCTAGGAGCTAAACAGGAGGGTATAGTGACAGGATGCTAGGAGCTAAACAGGAGGGTATAGTGACAGGATGCTAGGAGCTAAACAGCAGGGTATAGTGACAGGATGCTAGGAGCTAAACAGCAGGGTATAGTGACAGGATGCTAGGAGCTAAACAGGAGGGTATAGTGACAGGATGCTAGGAGCTAAACAGGAGGGTATAGTGACAGGATGCTAGGAGCTAAACAGGAGGGTATAGTGACAGGATGCTAGGAGCTAAACAGGAGGGTATAGTGACAGGATGCTAGGAGCTAAACAGGAGGGTATAGTGACAGGATGCTAGGAGCTAAACAGGAGGGTATAGTGACAGGATGCTGTATGGGAGTGTTATTTGGGTCACCCTGAGCCACTGATGGACTGTTTTAGAATCCTAAACATATCCTGCTGACTCCCCAAAGACTGGACTGGAGGAGAGGAGAGGGGCTCTTTAGCACATCATAAAGCACCTTTAATATTTTACACATTCACAGACAGAACAGACACACACACACACACACACAGTGTCTATACAAACCCATTCTGTACTGGGATCAGCCACTGTCGTGGGAATGACTTTTTCCTTCATAATTGACTGTTTTTCCATTTTCTCTGTGAGAATAACAGTTAATCTGTCTTCTGTTATGTCTTCAGCTGGAGTCGTATGACAGCAATGTTCTACTACAGCTACGATTACACCCATGTCACTGAGAGGTTCAAGCACACACACACCAACCCAGTCTGCCCTCCTCCTACACACACACACACACACACACACACACACACACACACACACTACGATCCCGTCTCACTTTCACACAGCGTAACCAGGCACCGATAAGGAAGAGGAGGAGGTGGAGGAGGAGGAAGATGGAAGAGAGAGGAGGAGGAGAGTTGGAGGCCAGTAGAAAAGCGGAAATATATGGCAAGCTACAGTAGTTTCCCTTTACTGAGGGCCAACCAACCTGTTCTGTCTCAATGGTAGTCTGTGGAAAGAAACCTGACATTGTACTTAAGGCCTGAAACATATTCGGTTAGCTTCCTGACACACACACAGACAACCTGGATTATAACTGTGTTATTTCACTGTAACATGCCACGACAAATCTGGCCCATAATGAACAGCCTTAATTCAAAATGGCCGCCCCTCACTAAAGTATTATACCGGTGACCAAAGCGTAGCCCTTTCATCTCCAACCCTTTAATGTAACACCTCTTCTGAAGACATTCTTTACATATTTGGCCTGAGAAATAATACGGTTTGCGTCCCAAATGGCACCCTATTCCCTACATTGGAACAATTCCCTACATTTGATCAGAGCTGTTAAAAAGTAGTGCACTACATAGGGAATAGGGTGCCATTTCAGACAGAGATCTAAAGGTGACCATGAAGCTACAGGTCTCCCCGAGGCGCTGCCTGGCTACAGTCCAAGATGAGAGGAAAGCACAGTGCTTTTTCTTCCCCGAGCCTTTGGTTGAGTAAAGTAAAGGTAAATAGTAGTGGAACGCCATAATGGCTGTCCAGTTCAAATTCAAACCGATGTGTTGTCACCGCCACCGCCGTCATCATCATCATCATCATCATCATCACCGCCACCGCCGCCGTCATCATCATCATCATCATCACCGCCACCGCCGTCATCATCATCATCATCATCATCACACACACACTTATAGCTTCTCAGAGCAAAGAGAAAATGACCTCATCAGGATGAATATAATAAAGGCTGAATCTGTTTTGTTTGTTTACTACACCAATAGAAAGGAGGAAAAGGAAT
>NW_028160188.1:5000-15000 GCF_964263955.1 Coregonus lavaretus
TGTTGTCATGCCAAATAATGACCAGAGAGGATTTGACAAGACCACACAAACAAATCTGGGACCTGGCTAGTGCGTCACATGCATCAAATCTATGACACAGTCACAGAAACACAAAGGTGTTTTACTGGATCCCGCTACACGCTAACGCTAGTGAGCCGATCCATCAGCCCCAGTCATTTTGAACTTCACTGTTAGCATCCAGGTGAGATGAGGTGAGATGTGATCAGAACGCCTCCATCTTGTTTGTCTTTTGTCACAGTGATCATCGAGGCGGGGGTCGTTGAGCAACGCTAACCTTTCATAATGTCTTTCTCTCCCTCTCTCTCCCTCTCTATATCTCTCTCTGTTTCCCTCTGTCTCCCTCTCTCTATCTCTCGCTCTCCCTCTCTCTCCCTCTCTCTATCTCTCTCTGTATCCCTCTCTCTCTCTCTGTCTCCCTCTGTCTCCCTCTCTTTCTCTCTCTCTCTCTCCCCCCTTTTCAGAGGAAGCAGATGGAGCGATACAAATGGGGTGTGTTCCAATGGACACCTATTCCCTTTGGACCCCTATTCCCTTTGGACACCTATTCCATTTGGACACCTATTCCCTTTGGACACCTATTCCCTTTGGACCCCTATTCCCTTTGGACACCTATTCCCTTTGGACCCCTATTCCCTTTGGACCCCTATTCCCTGTGGACCCCTATTCCCTGTGGTCCCCTATTCCCTTTGGAGACCTATTGCCTTTGGACCCCTATTCCCTTTGGACACCTATTCCCTGTGGACCCCTATTCCATTTGGACCCCTATTCCCTTTGGACCCCTATTCCCTTTGGACACCTATTCCCTTTGGACCCCTATTCCCTTTGGACACCTATTCCCTTTGGACACCTATTCCATTTGGACACCTATTCCCTTTGGACACCTATTCCCTTTGGACCCCTAATCCCTTTGGACACCTATTCCCTTTGGACCCCTATTCCCTGTGGACCCCTATTCCCTGTGGACCCCTATTCCATTTGGACCCCTATTCCCTTTGGACCCCTATTCCCTGTGGACACCTATTCCCTTTGGACACCTATTCCCTGTGGACTCCTATTCCCTGTGGACCCCTATTTCCTGTGGACCCCTATTCCATTTGGACCCCTATTCCCTTTGGACCCCTATTCCCTGTGGACACCTATTCCCTTTGGACCCCTATTCCCTGTGGACCCCTATTCCCTTTGGACACCTATTCCCTTTGGACCCCTATTCCCTTTGGACACCTATTCCATTTGGACCCCTATTCCCTGTGGACCCATATTCCCTGTGGACACCTATTCCCTTTGGACCCCTATTCCCTGTGGACCCCTATTCCCTGTGGACACCTATTCCCTGTGGACCCCTATTCCCTTTGGACACCTATTCCCTTTGGACCCCTATTCCCTGTGGACCCCTATTCCCTTTGGACCCCTATTCCCTTTGGACCCCTATTCCCTGTGGACCCCTATTCCCTTTGGACCCCTATTCCCTTTGGACACCTATTCCATTTGGACCCCTATTCCCTTTGGACACCTATTCCATTTGGACACCTATTCCCTGTGGACCCCTATTCCCTGTGGACCCCTATTCCCTGTGGACCCCTATTCCATTTGGACCCCTATTCCCTTTGGACCCCTATTCCCTGTGGACCCCTATTCCCTTTGGACACCTATTCCCTTTGGACACCTATTCCCTTTGGACCCCTATTCCCTTTGGACCCCTATTCCCTTTGGACACCTATTCCCTTTGGACACCTATTCCATTTGGACACCTATTCCATTTGGACCCCTATTCCCTTTGGACACCTATTCCCTTTGGACCCCTATTCCCTTTGGACACCTATTCCCTTTGGACCCCTATTCCCTGTGGACCCCTATTCCCTGTGGACCCCTATTCCCTTTGGACCCCTATTCCCTGTGGACCCCTATTCCCTTTGGACCCCTATTCCCTTTGGACACCTATTCCATTTGGACCCCTATTCCCTTTGGACACCTATTCCATTTGGACACCTATTCCCTGTGGACCCCTATTCCCTGTGGACCCCTATTCCCTGTGGACCCCTATTCCATTTGGACCCCTATTCCCTTTGGACCCCTATTCCTTGTGGACCCCTATTCCCTTTGGACACCTATTCCCTTTGGACACCTATTCCCTTTGGACCCCTATTCCCTTTGGACACCTATTCCCTTTGGACCCCTATTCCCTGTGGACCCCTATTCCCTTTGGACACCTATTCCCTTTGGACACCTATTCCATTTGGACACCTATTCCATTTAGACCCCTATTCCCTTTGGACACCTATTCCATTTGGACACCTATTCCCTGTGGACCCCTATTCCCTTTGGACCCCTATTCTCTTTGGACCCCTATTCCCTTTGGACCCCTATTCCCTTTGGACACCTATTCCCTGTGGACCCCTATTCCCTTTGGACACCTATTCCATTTGGACCCCTATTCCCTTTGGACACCTATTCCTTGTGGACCCCTATTCCCTTTGGACCCCTATTCCCTTTGGACACCTATTCCCTGTGGACCCCTATTCCCTGTGGACCCCTATTCCATTTGGACCCCTATTCCCTTTGGACCCCTATTCCTTGTGGACCCCTATTCCCTTTGGACACCTATTCCCTTTGGACACCTATTCCCTTTGGACCCCTATTCCCTTTGGACACCTATTCCCTTTGGACCCCTATTCCCTGTGGACCCCTATTCCCTTTGGACACCTATTCCCTTTGGACACCTATTCCATTTGGACACCTATTCCATTTAGACCCCTATTCCCTTTGGACACCTATTCCATTTGGACACCTATTCCCTGTGGACCCCTATTCCCTTTGGACCCCTATTCCCTTTGGACCCCTATTCCCTTTGGACCCCTATTCCCTTTGGACACCTATTCCCTGTGGACCCCTATTCCCTTTGGACCCCTATTCCCTGTGGTCCCCTATTCCCTTTGGACCCCTATTCCCTGTGGACCCCTATTCCCTTTGGACCCCTATTCCCTGTGGACCCCTATTCCCTTTGGACCCCTATTCCATTTGGACCCCTATTCCTTGTGGACCCCTATTCCCTTTGGACACCTATTCCCTTTGGACCCCTATTCCCTGTGGACCCCTATTCCCTTTGGACACCTATTCCCTTTGGACACCTATTCCATTTGGACACCTATTCCATTTAGACCCCTATTCCCTTTGGACACCTATTCCATTTGGACACCTATTCCCTGTGGACCCCTATTCCCTTTGGACCCCTATTCCCTTTGGACCCCTATTCCCTTTGGACCCCTATTCCCTTTGGACACCTATTCCCTGTGGACCCCTATTCCCTTTGGACCCCTATTCCCTGTGGTCCCCTATTCCCTTTGGACCCCTATTCCCTGTGGACCCCTATTCCCTTTGGACCCCTATTCCCTGTGGACCCCTATTCCCTTTGGACCCCTATTCCATTTGGACCCCTATTCCCTGTGGACACCTATTCCATTTGGGCCATAGTCAAATGTAGTACACTATATGGGGTGCCATTTGGGACATGACCGTGGTGTGAGCTGCTTCATTACACTCCTAAAGGGTGATTGATTCACTGTAGAGAGGCTGAGCTACATTCACACCCCTCTTCGCTCCGCTCTGTTCGCCTGCGTCGTCTATCACACACACAGTCAAAATGGCTGGGCTTGATACATCGGGTCACTAGTGTTAGCACGTAGAGGGATCTGGTCAAGCCCGTTGACCAGATCCCTCACTCACACACACACACACACACTCACACCGCTGACATGTTGAGTAAAAGTCCTGTCACTTGGTTGTGACACAGCCACTCGTTAGGGCTGAAACAGACAAAAATAATAATAATTTATTACATTTGTAAAGTGCTTTTAGACACGGCAACTGACACAAAGAACCCAGCTGACACTACAAGGGACAAGGACAACAAGGACCCCAGCTGACTACAAGGGACAAGGACAACAAGGAACCCAGTTGACTACAAGGGACAAGGACAACAAGGAACATTTACATTTTAGTCATTTAGCAGACGCTCTTATCCAGAGCGACTTACAGTTAGTGAGTGCATACATTTATTTTTTTTCATACTGGCCCCGTGTGGGAATCGAACCCACAACCCTGCCGTTGCAAACGCCATGCTCTACCAACTGAGCTACATCCCTGCTGGCCATTCCCTCCCCTACCCTGGGCCAATTGTGCGCCACCCCATGGGTCTCCAGGTCACGGCCAGCTACGACAGAGCCTGGATTCGAACCAGGATCTCTAGTAGCACAGCCTTAGTCCACTGCGCCACTCGGGAGAACCCAGCTGACTACAAGGGACAAGGACAACAACGAACACATCTATTAACAGAAAGCCTTCCTAGAGAGAAAGGTCTTTAGGCCTGTTTTAAAGGAGCCCAGAGTCTTCAGGTGGTCCGGGAGGGCATTCCAGAGGCTGGGGGCGGTTGAGCTGAAAGCCCGAACCCCCAAGGAGCGGAGCTTGGTCCTGGGGCCGTAGAGGAGCAGGCTAATGGTTGACCGGAGGGTGCGGTGGGGTTATGGAGGGAGAGCAGTTCTTTGAGATAAGGAGGGGCGTTGCCATGAACACACTGTAAATTCAGCAGGAGGGTTTTGAGACTGGGAGCCAGTGAAGAGATGCCAGGATGGGGGTGATGTGATGGTGTTTCCACACTCTCATCAGGATCCTGCCAGTGCTGTCCTGGATGTACTGGAGCTTCTGGAGACTCCTGCCAGGGATCCAGGTGAAGAGTGTGTTGCAGTTCTTCTGGAGACTCCTGCCAGGGATCCAGGTGAAGAGTGTGTTGCAGTTCTTCTGGAGACTCCTGCCAGGGATCCAGGTGAAGAGTGTGTTGCAGTTCTTCTGGAGACTCCTGCCAGGGATCCAGGTGAAGAGTGTGTTGCAGTTCTTCTGGAGACTCCTGCCAGGGATCCAGGTGAAGAGTGTGTTGCAGTTCTTCTGGAGACTCCTGCCAGGGATCCAGGTGAAGAGTGTGTTGCAGTTCTTCTGGAGACTCCTGCCAGGGATCCAGGTGAAGAGTGTGTTGCAGTTCTTCTGGAGACTCCTGCCAGGGATCCAGGTGAAGAGTGTGTTGCAGTTCTTCTGGAGACTCCTGCCAGGGATCCAGGTGAAGAATGTGTTGCAGTTCTTCTGGAGACTCCTGCCAGGGATCCAGGTGAAGAGTGTGTTGCAGTTCTTCTGGAGACTCCTGCCAGGGATCCAGGTGAAGAGTGTGTTGCAGTTCTTCTGGAGACTCCTGCCAGGGATCCAGGTGAAGAGTGTGTTGCAGTTCTTCTGGAGACTCCTGCCAGGGATCCAGGTGAAGAGTGTGTTGCAGTTCTTCTGGAGACTCCTGCCAGGGATCCAGGTGAAGAGTGTGTTGCAGTTCTTCTGGAGACTCCTGCCAGGGATCCAGGTGAAGAGTGTGTTGCAGTTCTTCTGGAGACTCCTGCCAGGGATCCAGGTGAAGAGTGTGTTGCAGTTCTTCTGGAGACTCCTGCCAGGGATCCAGGTGAAGAGTGTGTTTGAGGAGATGAAGGTATGGAACACCTCCTATGGGAGAAGGTATGGAACACCTCCTATGGGAGAAGGTATGGAACACCTCCTATGGGAGAAGGTATGGAACACCTCCTATGGGAGAAGGTATGGAACACCTCCTATGGGAGAAGGTATGGAACACCTCCTATGGGAGAAGGTATGGAACACCTCCTATGCATCAGACTGAGTGAGATTGGGATGGAGTTTGGCAATGTTCTCGAGGTAATAGAATGACACTTTACACAGCTGTCAGGGAGGAATCAGGGGGAGAGAGGGATGTTCTGTCCTGCAGTGGTGAGGTGGGTTATTGGTGAGTGCTGGACCTGGTGTGGGGAGCCATTATGTTGGCCCTCGGTTTTGCTGCAAGACAAGGCCCAGTTATTCAGACCTGCCATCACTAACACACACACACATTACAGTAATGACGGACTAGGCCTTTATGCACTCTGTGTGTGTGTCACATTATGATAGAAGCTACTTTTCCTGTACCGGTATATTTTTGGTGGCCTGCCTTGTGTGTCCACTGACACTGTTCAAACAGATGTCCTTTTATATAGCCTTCCCTGTTCCCTGAACGATGAAGACCTAGTTACTGTTGGATAGCAGAATATCCACAAATAGAGCTTGAATATATATATATATATATATATATATATATATATATATATATATATATATTTAAAGCTGCCTAATAAAAAAGCTGTACTTTGTTGCCTAAATATGCTCAAGAATAAAATTGAGATGTAAACGTGAGAAACCTTTTGGTTTACATGACCATCACAAGTGTTATCAGAGCCCTGTAGGTCAATAACCTAGACTATTTTACATTTTAGTCATTTAGCAGACGCTCTTATCCAGAGCGACTTACAGTTAGTGAGTGCATACATTATTTTTTATTGTATTTTATTTTTTCATAATGGCCCCACGTGGGAATCGAACCCACAACCCTGGCGTTGCAAACGCCATGCTCTACCAACTGAGCTACATCCCTGCCGGCCATTCCCTCCCCTACCCTGGACGACGCTGGGCCAATTGTGCGCCGCCCCATGGGACTATAATGGTGAACAGCATCTGGTGTGGTTGGGAATACTGGACTTTAATCCTCTAGGATTCATTAGATCTTGATCTATTAATCTGTTCAGGTTTCTATCATCAGTAGAAGGTGGAGCAGAGACACACACACGCACACACACACACACACACACACACACACACACACACACACACACTCACACACACACACACACACACACACACACACACACACACACACACACACACACACACACACGCACAGGTTCTGAAGAGCTACTTAACTCAGCGGCCCAGCTCTCTGTCTCTAACCTGAATGAGGAGCGCACCGTGCAACACACAGTAGGAGTCAAAGGGAAACCAAGACCTTGCAGGTTGGTTCCTCTCGTTGTTCCGTTACCAAGGGGAGGGCGGCTGTGCATTTGATCACCACTACGGCTGCCTAGCATATCCATGACAACCCTCGCCGCCTGCACACATTTTCTTATTATTATTCGGTTGTCCTGGAGACAGCGCCGGCGCATTTGGCGTGGTAACTAAAATAGTACACTGCGATAGATGGATGGATGCCACGTGTAAGTGATCTCCCAGGGAGAATCATATCTGGCATGCTGTCCTGTAAAAGCGTACACCAAAACATTCCCCCTGACACAGGCGTAAGAGGGACACAGAGAGATGTATTTCAGAGGAGGTCAGACTTAGTCATCATTGTTGTACATAGTGTCCATGACATCACTATTACTGAACAGAGAATAATCTAAAGGAGATGTTTTGGTATCACATCTTCTGCATGAATTCTGATCTAAACCAACGTAATGTCAAATATCATCGGCTGACTTCTTCTCTCTGTGCCCGTATTCATGAAGACTCTCAGAGTACAAGTGCTGATCCGCCATCTCCAGTGTAGTCTGCCATCTCCAGTGTAGTCAGCCATCTCCAGTGTAGTCTGCCATCACCAGTGTAGTCTGCCATCTCCAGTGTAGTCTGCCATCTCCAGTGTAGTCTGCCATCTCCAGTGTAGTCTGCCATCACCAGTGTAGTCTGCCATCTCCAGTGTAGTCTGCCATCTCCAGTGTAGTCTGCCATCACCAGTGTAGTCAGCCATCTCCAGTGTAGTCTGCCATCTCCAGTGTAGTCTGCCATCTCCAGTGTAGTCTGCCATCTCCAGTGTAGTCTGCCATCTCCAGTGTAGTCAGCCATCTCCAGTGTAGTCTGCCATCACCAGTGTAGTCTGCCATCTCCAATGTAGTCAGCCATCTCCAGTGTAGTCTGCCATCTCCTCTCCTATATTGTTCTGCTTAGCCTGGTCCTGATCTGTTTGTTTTTTATACAGTGGCTTGTGAAAGTATTCACAACCCCTTGGCATTTTTCCTATTTTGTTGCATTTTGACCGTTCTTCAAGGCAAAACTGCTCCAGCTCCTTCAAGTTGGATGGGTTCCGCTGGTGTACAGTAATCTTTAAGTCATACCACAGAATCTCAATTGGATTGAGGTCTGGGCTTTGACTAGGCCATTCCAAGACATGTAAATGTTTCCCCTTAAACCACTCGAGTGTTGCTTTAGCAGTATGCTTAGGGTCATTGTCCTGCTGGAAGGTGAACCTCCGTCCCAGTCTGAAATCTCTGGAAGACTGAAACAGGTTTCCCTCAAGAATTTCCCTGTATTTAGCGCCATCCATCATTCCTTCAATTCTGACCAGTTTCCTAGTCCCTGCCGATGAAAAACATCCCCACAGCATGATGCTGTCACCACCATGCTTCACTGTGGGGATGGTGTTCTCAGGGTGATGAGAGGCGTTTGGTTTGCGCCAGACATTGCATTTTCCTTGATGGCCAAAAAGCTACATTTTAGTCTCATCTGAACAGAGTACCTTCATCCATATGTTTGGGGAGTCTCCCACATGCCTTTTGGCAAACACCAAATGTGTTTGCTTATTTTTTTCTTTAAGCAATGGCTTTTTTCTGGCCACTCTTCCGTAAAGCCCAGCTCTGTGGAGTGTATGGCTTAAAGTGGTCCTATGGACAGATACTCCAATCTCCGCTGTGGAGCTTTGCTGCTCCTTCAGGGTTATCTTTGGTCTCTTTGTTGCCTCTCTGATTAATGCCCTCCTTGCCTGGTCCGTGAGTTTTGGTGGGCGGCCCTCTCTTGGCAGGTTTGTTGTGGTGCCATATTCTTTCCATTTTTTAATAATGGATTTAATGGTGCTCCGTGGGATGTTCAAAGTTTCTGATATTTTTTTATAACCCAACCCTGATCTGTACTTCTCCACAACTTTGTCCCTGACCTGTTTGGAGAGCTCCTTGGTCTTCATGGTGCCGCTGGCTTGGTGGTGCCCCTTGCTTAGTGGTGTTACAGACTCTGGGGCCTTTCAGAACAGGTGTATATATACTGAGATCATGTGACAGATCATGTGACACTTAGATTGCACACAGGTGGACTTTATTTAACTAATTATGTGAAGGTAATTGGTTGCAACAGATCTTATTTAGGTACTTCATAGCAAAGGGGCTGAATACATATGCATGCACCATTTTTCCGTTATTTATGTTTTCGAATTTTTTGAAATAAGTAATTTTTTTCATTTCACTTCACCAATTTGGACTATTTTGTATATGTCCATTACATGAAATCCAAATAAAAATATATTTAAATTACAGGTTGTAATGCAACAAAATAGGAAAAACGCCAAGGGGGATGAATACTTTTGCAAGGCACTGTAGCCGACTGCTATGGTAATCAGGCTACGCTCTGCTCTCTCTGTCCCAGATCTGTGGTCTAATGGTGGAGAAAGGGTTGTGTGTGTGTGTGTGTGTGTGTGTGTGTGTGTGTGGTAGAGACAGGCCAGGGGTTAGTGGGTACACTGATTAGTTAGGAGAGGAGTCTGAGGAGGAAGACATACACTGAGGACAAAGACGAAGTCTGAGAGAAGGAGAGGAGGGAGGTCCTAAAGTCACACACACACACACACACACACACAGACACACAGACACACACACACACACACACACACACACACACACACACACACACACACACACACACAGACACACACACACAGAGGCCCTAAAGTCATTATAGAGTACATCCTGTCTGGGGGGCTGTTGGCTTACGTCGTTCAAAGTGTTATAAACTAAATCTGGCCCAGCTGTACGTGGCTTTGAAATGCTGTTAAATTGAAAACACGTTGGAGGGAGACTGTCTGATCAGAGCGGGTGAGATGGAGGGGAGATGGGGGGGATGTGAGGGGTGGAGGAGAGAGAGGTCCTGCTTGACGTACGTCCTTGTCTCCACATGCCATGAAAAATAAACTTGCTCAAGTCATTTGAAGTACAATTTATAAACTCTCTCTCTCTCACACACACACAACCTGTACCCTCACAGTGTGCAGATGTCTCCAGCTGGTGTTTTTCCATCAGCTACCGCTTACCTGTCA
>NW_028160187.1:0-17290 GCF_964263955.1 Coregonus lavaretus
ATTCCACAGCTAGCACAGCTGATTCAACTGGTCAACTAATCATCAAGTCCTTGACGAGGTGAATCAGCTGAGACAGTTCAGGGCTACAACAACATGGTGAAACGTCTGGGGGTCTCCGTGGAGTGGTTTATAAAACCACTGGCATAGTGTGTTATTGTGGTTTTATTAGTTTCATAGGGTGTTATTGTGGTTCTATTGGTTCCATAGGGTGTTATTGTGGTTCTATTGGTTCCATAGGGTGTTATTGTGGTTCTATTAGTTTCATAGGGTGTTATTGTGGTTCTATTAGTTTCATAGGGTGTTATTGTGGTTCTATTGGTTCCATAGGGTGTTATTGTGGTTCTATTAGTTTCATAGGGTGTTATTATGGTTTTATTAGTTTCATAGGGTGTTATTGTGGTTCTATTGGTTCCATAGGGTGTTAATGTGGTTCTATTGGCTCCATAGGGTGTTATTGTGGTTCTATTAGTTTCATAGGGTGTTATTGTGGTTCTATTGGTTCCATAGGGTGTTATTGTGGTTCTATTAGTTTCATAGGGTGTTATTGTGGTTCTATTGGTTCCATAGGGTGTTATTGTGGTTCTATTGGTTCCATATGGTGTTATTGTGGTTCTATTGGTTCCATAGGGTGTTATTGTGGTTATATTGGTTCCATAGGGTGTTATTGTGGTTCTATTGGTTCCATAGGGTGTTAATGTGGTTCTATTGGTTCCTTAGGGTGTTATTGTGGTTCTATTGGTTCCATATGGTGTTAATGTGGTTCTATTGGTTCCATAGGGTGTTATTGTGGTTCTATTGGTTCCATGGGGTATTATTGTGGTTCCATAGGGTGTTATTGTGGTTCCATAGGGTGTTATTGTGGTTTTATTAGTTTCATAGGGTGTTATTGTGGTTCTATTGGTTCCATGGGGTATTATTGTGGTTCCATAGGGTGTTATTGTGGTTCCATAGGGTGTTAATGTGGTTCTATTGGTTCCATAGGGTGTTATTGTGGTTCTATTGGTTCCATGGGGTATTATTGTGGTTCCATAGGGTGTGATTGTGGTTCCATGGGGTGTTATTGTGGTTCTATTGGTTCCATGGGGTATTATTGTGGTTCCATAGGGTGTTATTGTGGTTCTATTGGTTCCATGGGGTGTTATTGTGGTTCCATAGGGTGTTATTGTGGTTCCATAGGGTGTTATTGTGGTTCCATAGGGTGTTAATGTGGTTCTATTGGTTCCATAGGGTGTTATTGTGGTTCTATTGGTTCCATGGGGTGTTATTGTGGTTCCATATGGTGTTATTGTGGTTCCATAGGGTGTTATTGTGGTTCCATAGGGTGTTATTGTGGTTCCATAGGGTGTTATTGTGGTTCCATAGGGTGTTAATGTGGTTATATTGGTTCCATAGGGTGTTATTGTGGTTATATTGGTTCCATGGGGTGTTATTGTGGTTTCATGGGGTGTTATTGTGGTTCCATAGGGTGTTATTGTGGTTCCATAGGGTGTTATTGTGGTTCCATATGGTGTTATTGTGGTTCTATTGGTTCCATAGGGTGTTGTTGTGGTTCTATTGGTTCCATGGGGTGTTATTGTGGTTCCATAGGGTGTTATTGTGGTTCCATAGGGTGTTATTGTGGTTCCATAGGGTATTATTGTGGTTCCATAGGGTGTTAATGTGGTTCTATTGGTTCCATAGGGTGTTATTGTGGTTATATTGGTTCCATGGGGTGTTATTGTGGTTTCATGGGGTGTTATTGTGGTTCCATAGGGTGTTATTGTGGTTCCATAGGGTGTTATTGTGGTTCCATAGGGTGTTATTGTGGTTCTATTGGTTCCATAGGGTGTTGTTGTGGTTCTATTGGTTCCATGGGGTGTTATTGTGGTTCCATAGGGTGTTATTGTGGTTCCATAGGGTGTTATTGTGGTTACATAGGGTGTTATTGTGGTTCCATAGGGTGTTATTGTGGTTCCATAGGGTGTTATTGTGGTTATATTGGTTCCATAGGGTGTTATTGTGGTTCTATTGGTTCCATAGGGTGTTAATTTGGTTATATTGGTTCCATAGGGTGTTATTGTGGTTCCATAGGGTGTTATTGTGGTTCCATAGGGTATTATTGTGGTTCCATAGGGTGTTAATGTGGTTCTATTGGTTCCATAGGGTGTTATTGTGGTTATATTGGTTCCATGGGGTGTTATTGTGGTTTCATGGGGTGTTATTGTGGTTCCATAGGGTGTTATTGTGGTTCCATAGGGTGTTATTGTGGTTCCATAGGGTGTTATTGTGGTTCTATTGGTTCCATAGGGTGTTGTTGTGGTTCTATTGGTTCCATGGGGTGTTATTGTGGTTCCATAGGGTGTTATTGTGGTTCCATAGGGTATTATTGTGGTTCCATAGGGTGTTAATGTGGTTCTATTGGTTCCATAGGGTGTTATTGTGGTTATATTGGTTCCATGGGGTGTTATTGTGGTTTCATGGGGTGTTATTGTGGTTCCATAGGGTGTTATTGTGGTTCCATAGGGTGTTATTGTGGTTCCATAGGGTGTTATTGTGGTTCTATTGGTTCCATAGGGTGTTGTTGTGGTTCTATTGGTTCCATGGGGTGTTATTGTGGTTCCATAGGGTGTTATTGTGGTTCCATAGGGTGTTATTGTGGTTCCATAGGGTGTTATTGTGGTTCCATAGGGTGTTATTGTGGTTCCATAGGGTGTTATTGTGGTTCTATTGGTTCCATAGGGTGTTATTGTGGTTCTATTGGTTCCATAGGGTGTTAATTTGGTTCTATTGGTTCCATAGGGTGTTATTGTGGTTCTATTGGTTCCATATGGTGTTATTGTGGTTCCATATGGTGTTATTGTGGTTCCATAGGGTGTTATTGTGGTTCCATAGGCTGTTAATGTGGTTCTATTGGTTCCATAGGGTGTTATTGTGGTTATATTGGTTCCATAGGGTGTTATTGTGGTTCTATTGGTTCCATGGGGTGTTATTGTGGTTCCATAGGGTGTTATTGTGGTTCCATAGGGTTGGGTAAATCAGCCTTTTCCTACCAGGCCCGATCATGTGGAATAATCTCCAAGTAACGTTTCATTTGGATGTGTTGTTATCTCAGGGTCAGTTTAGGAGAAAGGGATTTTTACATTGATAAATGTGTTTGTTTTGTTTGATTGTTTATTGTGGATATAATTGTTGCTATTTATTTAATTTTGTGTTTTTAATTGTGTATCGTTTTATTTTCTGTATTGTTCCCAGGGCACATTTGCAAATGAGACCTAGGTCTCAACTTGTTTTTCCCTGGTTAAATAAAAGTTTGTGGTTCCATTGGGTGTTATTGTGGTTCTATTGGTTCCATGGAGTGTTATTATGGTTCTATTGGTTCCATAGGGTGGTATTTATGTTATATTGGTTCCATCGGGTGTTATTTATGTTCTATTGGCTCTGTATGGTGTTATTGTGGTTCTATTGGTTCCATCGGGTGTTATTGTGGTTCTGTTGGTTGTATAGGGTGTTATTGTAGTTCTGTTGGTTGTATAGGGTGTTATTGTGGTTCTGTTGGTTGTATAGGGTGGTATTGTGGTTCTGTTGGTTCTGGGTGTTATTGTGGTGTTATTTTTGACCCAACCTGTGACTGTGACTCAGCTAAGTTCTATTATTAGTTCTTAATAGACGACGACCTGCAGCCTCCCTCCACAACCACACCTGGCTTCAAGTACTATTCAATACTAAGCCCTGCAGTCTCCCTCCACAACCACACCTGGCTTCAAGTACTATTCAATACTAAGCCCTGCAGTCTCCCTCCACAACCACACCTGGCTTCAAGTACTATTCAATACTAAGCCCTGCAGCCTCCCTCCACAACCACACCTGGCTTCAAGTACTATTCAATACTAAGCCCTGCAGTCTCCCTCCACAACCACACCTGGCTTCAAGTACTATTCAATACTAAGCCCTGCAGCCTCCCTCCACAACCACACCTGGCTTCAAGTACTATTCAATACTAAGCCCTGCAGTCTCCCTCCACAACCACACCTGGCTTCAAGTACTATTCAATACTAAGCCCTGCAGTCTCCCTCCACAACCACACCTGGCTTCAAGTACTATTCAATACTAAGCCCTGCAGCCTCCCTCCACAACCACACCTGGCTTCAAGTACTATTCAATACTAAGCCCTGCAGTCTCCCTCCACAACCACACCTGGCTTCAAGTACTATTCAATACTAAGCCCTGCAGTCTCCCTCCACAACCACACCTGGCTTCAAGTACTATTCAATACTAAGCCCTGCAGCCTCCCTCCACAACCACACCTGGCTTCAAGTACTATTCAATACTAAGCCCTGCAGTCTCCCTCCACAACCACACCTGGCTTCAAGTACTATTCAATACTAAGCCCTGCAGCCTCCCTCCACAACCACACCTGGCTTCAAGTACTATTCAATACTAAGCCCTGCAGTCTCCCTCCACAACCACACCTGGCTTCAAGTACTATTCAATACTAAGCCCTGCAGTCTCCCTCCACAACCACACCTGGCTTCAAGTACTATTCAATACTAAGCCCTGCAGCCTCCCTCCACAACCACACCTGGCTTCAAGTACTATTCAATACTAAGCCCTGCAGTCTCCCTCCACAACCACACCTGGCTTCAAGTACTATTCAATACTAAGCCCTGCAGTCTCCCTCCACAACCACACCTGGCTTCAAGTACTATTCAATACTAAGCCCTGCAGCCTCCCTCCACAACCACACCTGGCTTCAAGTACTATTCAATACTAAGCCCTGCAGTCTCCCTCCACAACCACACCTGGCTTCAAGTACTATTCAATACTAAGCCCTGCAGCCTCCCTCCACAACCACACCTGGCTTCAAGTACTATTCAATACTAAGCCCTGCAGTCTCCCTCCACAACCACACCTGGCTTCAAGTACTATTCAATACTAAGCCCTGCAGTCTCCCTCCACAACCACACCTGGCTTCAAGTACTATTCAAAATCATTTAAAATATTAAGTATTTCTTGTAGATTAGTCCTAGTCCTTTTCTTAAAAGCACTTTCAGTAGATCATCTCTATGGAGAATGCTTTTTAGTCCAGGACTAGGCTTAATCTGTGTCTGGGAAACTGGCCCCAAGTGTTAAAAGGACTAGGACTAATCTGTAGGGACTGCCAGGTCCGTTACTGGAAACTCAGAAAACACCAGAGATATATTTGGTTGCACTCCATTTCTTGGTACAGAAATTACCAGGTATTTGAAACCTGATATTGAACTGCTGGCCAACGAAAGGGCACATGGTGTGTCACATGATCACGACTTCAGTTGACCTGACAGAGTGTTATCAGCTGAGGTTCATCTTTGCTCTTTTGAGCCTTCTAAGCGTGTGCTCTATCAAACTCTATGGCCCGTGGCCTCCTTTCGGAGACACACCTCCTCCTTCCAGGCACTCCACTCTAACACACACTTGGCCTGTCTGGAATGCAGGCTACGTTTCCCTTTTTTTAAGGGTTGACATTTTCAGAAAGCTTCTAAATATGTGTGTCCTAGATAGTCTCTGTGACAGTGCAGAAATCCCATGGCTCTTTGGCATTTGGACGACTCACTGTGTGTGTACGTGCGTGTGTACTTGTGTGTGTAGTGTGTGTGTGTAGTGTGTGTAGTTTGTGTGTGTGTGTACGTGTGAGATGAGGAGCCACTGCCAAGATGAGGGGGGCTTTGGATTGGTTGGGGGGGATGAACAGAGGAGGGGATAAGAGGATTGTATCACCTCTCCTTACTAGAAGGCTCCAGGACCAGCCAGGAGGGACAGTAGCTCCTCTCTCAACCCGACTGAGAGAGCCCGCAGGGGGGCAGGAGGAGGCAGACAGGACCGTTAACATCCAAACCTCTGGAGCCAGGCAGGGGGTGTAAGGGGGAGCGGGGGGGGGGGGGAGCCTGCACCGTGGTGCTTCATCTTTGGGAGCTGATTCATCTTTATTGGAGTACCAGACCAGAAGAAGAAGAGAGAACCAGACCAGAAGAAGAAGAGAGTACCAGACCAGAAGAAGAAGAGAGTACCAGACCAGAAGAAGGAGAGAGAACCAGACCAGAAGAAGAACAGAAAACCAGACCAGAAGAAGAAGAGAGAGTACCAGACCAGAAGAAGAAGAGAGTAGTCTGGTGTAGGAGGAGGAGGAGGAGGAGGAGGAGGAGGAGGAGGGCTGGGATTCCTCTCGCTCCTCTGGCTACACACAACAGGATGGAGGAAGACGAGGACGAGGTGATGTGTGTGTGTGTGTGTGTGTGTGTGTGTGTGTGTGTGTGTGTGTGTGTGTGTGTGTGTGTGTGTGTGTGTGTGTGTGTGTGTCGTCCTTTACAACAGCTGTATGTTATCCTTGTCTTCAGTTATCAGTGGATGTACAGTAGCTGGCTACCTGAGCCGTGTTGACATCATGTGTGCATCCCGAATGTCACCCTATTAAAACCTGTTGAGTTTACAACTGATCCCAGATCTGAGCGGGAATACTACAACACGGCTGTCAGGTTGAATTGGCTAAATGTCACGACGTTTGAGATTTAAACCGGAACTGAACAATAAGCCTATAGCCTACCCTATAGGCTCTAAAGGTTGGTTCATTTCAAGTTGAATTCATGTTTGTGGACAACTCAACGAAAACGTCAAACAGAATTGTATGTTGGAGTTTGTTATTCCTAATTCTGTGGTTGATAGGAGGTCTGTGTCCTGGTGAGGTGTTTCCTTTGTAGAAAGGGGTCACATTGGGTTGTATTTCGAACTGATCTCTAGCCAGTCCCATAGAGATAGATTATATAAGACAATAAGATGTTATATTGGCATGGCCTGCCCTGTGTTTCCTCTGAACAATGATCTGAACGCCTTGGTTCTTGTGTTTATAACTGACCTCAGATCTGTGTTCCTAATGAACAATGATCTGAACGCCTTGGTTCTTGTGTTTATAACTGACCTCAGATCTGTGTTTCCTGTTGTCTCATTGGTCTGTCTGAACGCCTGTTGTGTCCAATGATTCAGTTTGACTTGTTGACATCCGGTGCAAGGAAATCCTGGCGTGACCACTTCCGTTTTTCAACTTTTTAAAGTTTTTGAATGGTCTTCAAGCGCAAAACGCACTAAAACAAAAACACAGTCAAAAATCTTAGAAGTGACCTGTGTTTGTTGTTGTCGAACGGGCTGAACGTCTTGGTTCTCATGTTTACATCTAACTGACTCAGGACGCGTCCCAAATGCCACTCTATGGGCCCTGGTCTAAAGTAGTGCACTATAAAGGAAACAAGGGGACATTTTGGCATTAGAGTTCTTATGTTTATATCAACTGACCTGAGACCTGTGGTTCTTGTTATAGAACGGTCTGAATGCCTTAGTGCTTATGTTCATCAACTGACTCCAGGCCTGTCTCTCTCTGTTATAGAACGGTCTGAATGCCTTAGTGCTTATGTTTATCAACTGACTCCAGGCCTGTCTCTCTCTGTTATAGAACGGTCTGAATGCCTTAGTGCTTATGTTTATATCACTGACTCCAGGCCTGTCTCTCTCTGTTATAGAACGGTCTGAATGCCTTAGTGCTTATGTTTATCAACTGACTCCAGGCCTGTCTCTCTCTGTTATAGAACGGTCTGAATGCCTTAGTGCTTATATTTGCAAGCTGACCTGAGACCTGTGTTTCTCTGTTCCAGAACGGTCTGAATGCCTTAGTGCTTATGTTTATAAGCTGACCTGAGACCTGTGTTTCTCTGTTCCAGAACGGTCTGAATGCCTTAGTGCTTATGTTTGCAAGCTGACCTGAGACCTGTGTTTCTCTGTTCCAGAACGGTCTGAATGCCTTAGTTCTTATGTTTGCAAGCTGACCTGAGACCTGTGTTTCTCTGTTCCAGAACGGTCTGAATGCCTTAGTGCTTATGTTTGCAAGCTGACCTGAGACCTGTGTTTCTCTGTTCCAGAACGGTCTGAATGCCTTAGTGCTTATGTTTGCAAGCTGACCTGAGACCTGTGTTTCTCTGTTCCAGAACGGTCTGAATGCCTTAGTGCTTATGTTTGCAAGCTGACCTGAGACCTGTGTTTCTCTGTTCCAGAACGGTCTGAATGCCTTAGTGCTTATGTTTGCAAGCTGACCTGAGACCTGTGTTTCTCTGTTCCAGAACGGTCTGAATGCCTTAGTGCTTATGTTTATAAGCTGACCTGAGACCTGTGTTTCTCTGTTCCAGAACGGTCTGAATGCGTTGCACCTGGCAGCTAAGGAGGGCCATGAGGCCCTGGTGGAAGAACTACTGGAGAGAGGCTCCGCCGTTGACTCTGCTACTAAGGTACTGACTCTGCTACTAAGGTACTGACTCTGCTACTAAGGTACTGACTCTGCTACTAAGGTACTGACTCCGCTACTAAGGTACTGACTCCGCTACTAAGGTACTGACTCTGCTACTAAGGTACTGACTCTGCTACTAAGGTACTGACTCTGCTACTAAGGTACTGACTCTGCTACTAAGGTACTGACTCTGCTACTAAGGTACTGACTCTGCTACTAAGGTACTGACTCCGCTACTAAGGTACTGACTCCGCTACTAAGGTACTGACTCTGCTACTAAGGTACTGACTCTGCTACTAAGGTACTGACTCTGCTACTAAGGTACTGACTCTGCTACTAAGGTACTGACTCTGCTACTAAGGTACTGACTCTGCTACTAAGGTACTGACTCTGCTACTAAGGTACTGACTCTGCTACTAAGGTACTGACTCCGCTACTAAGGTACTGACTCTGCTACTAAGGTACTGTAGCTAGCTTCCATACATTTCAGGGTTGGCGCCAATTCGATTTGAAGTTTGAACCGAAATTCCAATTGAATAATAAAAAATAAATGACATCTATTTTCAATAACTTTTCAATAACCTGAAGCTATTTATGACATTTATTTTTACAAGTTCAAATTTACCCCATCCAATGTTCCCTCTAAGCTGAGCGTGGGCGTGCAGCTCCCCCGGGACTGCCGCGCAGAATAAATATCAGCCCGTGCAGAGAAGTACGAGATCGAACTTCACTCAACTTTAAAAAAAAAAAAGTTTTCCCTGTTAGTTAACACTATCAACGTTTCCCTTTACTGTGGGAATTGTGATCGAATCAATGCAATATTAGCCACTTTCAATGCAACATACCGAAACAAAATGAACTATGCAAGACTTAGTATGCAAAACTAACTATGCAAGAGATTTTGTTGTAGGCAGAACGCATCGGAATAGGATTCTATTGCATTGACAGGCACAACTCATGACCATACTCTACACAGACCGGTGTGCTATAACCAATCAGAGCTGCAGTAGGCCTATATGCAAATAGAACATTGCCATATATGGATCTGTGCCATTCACTTTGAACTGGACTGTGTTTACAGCATGAGCGGTCGTGAGTAGATGCGCTTGTTTTGAGATCAAAGCGAGAGCTGCATGTAGCGACGTGAGCACATTTTGTTCATATCCTTTGCTAGTTAGTGAGTTATTAGCCCAGTTATAGATCATTTGTAGTCAGCAATGGGGGAGTGATTGCTTCATACAAGAGCACAAAACTTGTGCATTTCTAGACATCTTTGAAAAGCGAGTCAGATAAAGAGCTTATTTTGTCTTAAAGGGGCAGTGTTGTATTTTGAGACAGGCTTGAATAAGCTAAGTAGCCAATAGGCAGAGGGCAGCATAATTTGTCTGATTCTATTTAATAATGGTATGGGAATAATGATGCATTGTATTTTGTAAAGTGGTTTCTTGCATCAAAGAACACATTTTCAGTCACCTCCTTGGACACAGGTTAATGTCAAGCCCTGCATGTTTTTTTTTTCAAAAGTGTGCCTACCTTGAACAGCACACATTGGCTGCTACTGTAGGCTGAATGATAGAACAGCTATTTCCATGTTAAAATGTTATGGGATGCATTTTCTCCATTGTTTTTGATGGTAGGCCACTCTGGTAGGCCTACATTATGATCAAATAGCCACAGTAGCCTACTTGGCCACTGTTAAAACTGTAACTTAAAACAGGTACAGCCTCAGTGTTCACAGCAAACGTGCGCCGGAAGTGACACCAGAATTTTCACAACGTTCAAGTTTGCGCTCAGCAGACCTAAAATTTCCTCAGGGTCTAAATGTTTTTATGGGAAAACATTGACCCCCCCAACCTTTACACATTAGTAGTAGTTTGAATTGGGGAGGTGGAGAGGTGGAGAGGTGGGGAGAGAGAGAGAATTTGAAAAAAGTGTGCAGTCACAGCAGCAAGATTTGTGGTCCGTTGCCATGAGAAAAGGGCAACCAGTGGAGCACAAACAACATTGTAAGGAGGGAGGGAGGGAGGGACGGAGGATGAAAGCAGAATATCAGTGTCTCTAAAGTCTAAATCACTGCTAGGAATCCCACTCCTTCTGGGTGTTGAGAGAGAGAGAGACAGAGAGAGAGAGAGAGAGAGAGAGAGAGAGAGAGAGAGAGAGAGAGAGAGAGAGAGAGAGAGAGAGAGAGAGAGAGAGAGAGAGAGAGAGAGAGAGAGAGAGAGAGAGAGAGAGAGAGAGAGAGAGAGAGAGAGAGAGAGAGAGAGAGAGAGAGAGAGAGAGAGAGAGAGAGAGAGAGACAGAGAGAGAGACAGAGAGAGAGAGAGAGAGAGAGAGAGAGAGAGAGAGAGAGAGAGAGAGAGACAGAGAGATAGAGAGAGAGACAGAGAGAGGTATTGGAGTGTCAGTTCCCCTGGCAGGGTGTGTGTTATCTGACACGGTGGGGTTCTCAAGTGACGGGGCACGCTCTTTAGCCGTCAACTACCGTAAACAACCTCCTGGGAATCTCTCACCACCCTTCGCCTATCGCCCTCCTTACCCCCTCGTCTCTCAGCCCCCTCACTCCTTACCCTGCACTCGGTTCCATCCCTACTGGGGCCATCCAAACAAAAATGTATGCACACACTACTGTTAGTCTCTTTGGATACAAAACGTCTGCTAGATGGCATATAGGCTTAGTATTGTTTTATTGCTCCATGCCTCTGATTCCCAGATCTTTACTGACACTTCTAGTGATGTCATTGAGAAGTTATCTGACATGTTATTGATGAGTTATCTGGCAGGTTATTGAGGAGTATTCTGACATGTTATTGAGGAGTTATCTGACATGTTATTGAGGAGTTATCTGAAATGTTATTTGAGATGTTATTGAGGAGTTATCTGACATGTAATTGAGGAGTTAACTTACATGTTATTGAGGAGTTATCTGACATGTTATTGAGGAGTATTCTGACATGTTATTGAGGAGTTATCTGACATGTTATTGAGGAGTTATCTGAAATGTTATTTGAGATGTTATTGAGGAGTTATCTGACATGTAATTGAGGAGTTATCTGACATGTTATTGAGGAGTTATCTGACATGTTATTGAGGAGTTATCTGAAATGTTATTTGAGATGTTATTGAGGAGTTATCTGACATGTTACTGACATGTTATTTGACATGTTATTGGGGAGTTATCTGACATGTTATTGAGGAGTTATCTGACATGTTCCTGAGGAGTTATCTGACATGTTATTGAGGAGTTATATGACATGTAATTTAGGAGTTATCTGACATGTTATTTGACATGTTATCTGACATGTTATTGAGGAGTACTCTGACATGTTATTGAGGAGTTATCTGACATGTTATTGAGGAGTTATCTGAAATGTTATTTGAGATGTTATTGAGGAGTTATCTGACATGTTACTGACATGTTATTTGACATGTTATTGAGGAGTTATCTGACATGTTATAGAGGAGTTATCTGACATGTTACTGAGGAGTTATCTGACATGTTATTGAGGAGTTATCTGACATGTCATTTAGGAGTTATCTGACATGTTATTTGACATGTTATCTGACATGTTATTGAGGAGTTATCTGACATGTTATTGAGGAGTACTCTGACATGTTATTGAGGAGTTATCTGACATGTTATTGAGGAGTTATCTGACATGTCATTTAGGAGTTATCTGACATGTTATTGAGGAGTTATCTGACATGTTATTTGACATGTTATTGAGGAGTTATCTGACAAGTTACTGAGGAGTTATCTGACATGTCATTTAGGAGTTATCTGACATGTTATTTGACATGTTATTTGACATGTTATTGAGAAGTTATCTGACAAGTTATCGAGGAGTTATCTGACATGTTACTGAGGAGTTATCTGACATGTTATTGAGGAGTAATCTGACATGATATTGAGGAGTTATCTGACATGTTATTGAGGAGTAATCTGATATGTTATTGAGGAGTTATCTGACATGACAGGTGGTCCTCTGTAGCTCAGCTGGTA
The DNA here is from genome assembly GCF_964263955.1 of Coregonus lavaretus. Classification (NCBI taxonomy): domain Eukaryota; kingdom Metazoa; phylum Chordata; class Actinopteri; order Salmoniformes; family Salmonidae; genus Coregonus; species Coregonus lavaretus. The sequence goes on from NW_028160187.1 coordinate 12,282, forward strand.
GAGCACGGCGCTTGTAACGCCAAGGTAGTGGGACCACCCATACACAAAAAAAAAAAATGTATGCACGCATGACTGTAAGTCGCTTTGGATAAAAGCGTCTGCTAAATGGCATATTATATTATATTATTATTATATGTTATTGATGAGTTATCTGACATATCATTTAGGAGTTATCTGACATGTTATTGAGGAGTTATCTGACATGTTATTGAGGAGTTATCTGACATGTTATTGAGGAGTTATCTGACATATCATTTAGGAGTTATCTGACATGTTATTGAGGAGTTATTTAACATGTTATTTGACATGTTATTGAGGAGTTATCTGACAAGTTATTGAGGAGTTATCTGACATGTTATTGAGGAGTTTTCTGACATGATATTGAGGAGTTATCTGACATGATATTGAGGAGTTATCTGACATGTTATTTGACATGTTATTGAGGAGTTATCTGACATGTTACTGAGGAGTTATCTGACATGTTATTGAGGAGTTATCTGACATGTTATTGAGGAGAGTTCTGACATGTTATTTGACATGTTATTGAGGTGTTATCTGACATGTTATTGTGGAGTTATCTGACATGTTACTGAGGAGTTATCTGACATGACAGGTGGTCCTCTGTAGCTCAGCTGGTAGAGCACGGCGCTTGTAACGCCAAGGTAGTGGGTTCGATCCCCGGGACTACCCATGCACGCATGACTGTACGTCGCTTTGGATAAAAGCGTCTGCTAAATGGCATATTATATTATATTATTATTATATGTTATTGATGAGTTATCTGACATATCATTTAGGAGTTATCTGACATGTTATTGAGGAGTTATCTGACATGTTATTTGACATGTTATTGAGGAGTGATCTGACATGTTACTGATGAGTTATCTGACATGTTATTGAGGAGTTATCTGACATGTTACTGAGGAGTTATCTGACATGTTATTGAGGAGTTATCTGACATGTTATTTGACATGTAATTGAGGAGTTATTGGACATGTTATTGAGGAGTTATCTGACATGTTATTGAGGGGGTATCTGACATGATATTGAGGAGTTATTTAACATGTTATTTGACATGTTATTGAGGAGTTATCTGACAACTTATTGAGGAGTTATCTGACATGTTATTGAGGAGTTTTCTGACATGATATTGAGGAGTTATCTGACATGATATTGAGGAGTTATCTGACATGTTATTTGACATGTTATTGAGGAGTTATCTGACATGTTACTGAGGAGTTATCTGACATGTCATTTAGGAGTTATCTGACATGTTATTGAGGAGAGTTCTGACATGTTATTTGACATGTTATTGAGGTGTTATCTGACATGTTATTGAGGAGTTATCTGACATGTTACTGAGGAGTTATCTGACATTACTGAGGAATTATCTGATATATTACTTTACATGTTATTGAGGAGTTATCTGACATATTACTGAGGAGTTATCTGACATGTTACTGAGTAGTTATCTGACATGTTGTTGAGGAGTTATCTGACATGTTACTTAGGATTTATCTGACATGTTATTGAGGAGTTATCTGACATGTTATTTAGGAGTATCTGACATATTATTTGACATGTTACTGAGGAGTTATCTGACATGCTATTGAGAAGTTATCTGACATGTTATCTGACATGCTATTGAGGAGTTATCTGACATGTTATCTGACATGTTTTTGAGGAGTTATCTGACATGTTATTGAGGAGTTATCTGACATGTTATTGAGGAGTTATCTGACATGTCATTTAGGAGTTATCTGACATGTTATTGAGGAGTTATCTGACATGTTATTTGACATGTTATTGAGGAGTTATCTGACATGTTACTGAGGAGTTATCTGACATGTCATTTAAGAGTTATCTGACATGTTATTGAGGAGAGTTCTGACATGTTATTTGACATGTTATTGAGGAGTTATCTGACATGTTATTGAGGAGTTATCTGACATGTTACTGAGGAGTTATCTGAGGTTACTGAGGAGTTATCTGATATATTATTTTACATGTTATTGAGGAGTTATCTGACATGTTACTGAGTAGTTATCTGACATGTTGTTGAGGAGTTATCTGACATGTTATTTAGGAGTTATCTGACATGGTATTTAGGAGTTATCTGACATGTTATCTGACATGCTATTGAGGAGTTATCTGACATGTTATCTGACATGTTTTTGAGGAGTTATCTGACATGTTATCTGACATGTTATTGAGGAGTTATCTGACATGTTACTGAGGAGTTATCTGACATTACTGAGGAATTATCTGCTATATTATTTTACATGTTATTGAGGAGTTATCTGACATATTACTGAGGAGTTATCTGACATGTTACTGAGTAGTTATATGACATGTTGTTGAGGAGTTATCTGACATGTTACTTAGGATTTATCTGACATGTTATTGAGGAGTTATCTGACATGTTATTTAGGAGTTATCTGACATATTATTTGACATGTTACTGAGGAGTTATCTGACATGCTATTGAGAAGTTATCTGACATGTTATCTGACATGCTATTGAGGAGTTATCTGACATGTTATCTGACATGTTTTTGAGGAGTTATCTGACATGCTATTGAGGAGTTATCTGACATGTTATCTGACATGTTTTTGAGGAGTTATCTGACATGTTATTGAGGAGTTATCTGACATGTTATTGAGGAGTTATCTGACATGTTATCTGACATGTTTTTGAGGAGTTATCTGACATGTTATTGAGGAGTTATCTGACATGTTATTGAGGAGTTATCTGACATGTCATTTAGGAGTTATCTGACATGTTATTGAGGAGTTATCTGACATGTTATTTGACATGTTATTGAGGAGTTATCTGACATGTTACTGAGGAGTTATCTGACATGTCATTTAAGAGTTATCTGACATGTTATTGAGGAGAGTTCTGACATGTTATTTGACATGTTATTGAGGAGTTATCTGACATGTTATTGAGGAGTTATCTGACATGTTACTGAGGAGTTATCTGAGGTTACTGAGGAGTTATCTGATATATTATTTTACATGTTATTGAGGAGTTATCTGACATATTACTGAGGAGTTATCTGACATGTTGTTGAGGAGTTATCTGACATGTTATTTAGGAGTTATCTGACATGGTATTTAGGAGTTATCTGACATGCTATTGAGGAGTTATCTGACATGTTATCTGACATGTTTTTGAGGAGTTATCTGACATGTTATCTGACATGCTATTGAGGAGTTATCTGACATGTTATCTGACATGTTTTTGAGGAGTTATCTGACATGCTATTGAGGAGTTATCTGACATGTTATCTGACATGTTTTTGAGGAGTTATCTGACATGCTATTGAGGAGTTATCTGACATGTTATCTGACATGTTTTTGAGGAGTTATCTGACATGCTATTGAGGAGTTATCTGACATGTTATCTGACATGTTTTTGAGGAGTTATCTGACATGTCATTGAGGAGTTATCTGACATGCTATTGAGGAGTTATCTGACATGTTATCTGACATGTTTTTGAGGAGTTATCTGACATGTTATTGAGGAGTTATCTGACATGTTATCTGACATGTTATTGAGGAGTTATCTGACATGTTATTGAGGAGTTATCTGACATGTTATTGAGGAGTTTTCTGACATGTTATCTGACATGTTATTGAGGAGTTATCTGACATGTTATTGTTTATATAAGGATGTGGATCAAATGGCACCCTAATACCTACATTGTGCACTACTTTTGACCAGAGCTCTATGACCTTTAAACATGTGACTGGTAAAGGTGTTAACCTAGAGGCTACGCTGTTCACACCAATAGGGAACAGAGTGCCACCTAAGATGTTAACCAGCTGGGCTACTGTCTGACCTTTAAACAGGTGACTGGTAAAGGTGTTAACATAGAGGCTACGCTGTTCACACAAATAGGGAACAGAGTGCCACCTAAGATGTTAACCAGCTGGGCTAACCGTCCTATCCTAATGCTCCCCTCCCTGCAGAAAGGGAACACAGCCCTCCACATCGCCTCATTGGCCGGACAGAAGGAAGTAGCTCGACTGCTGCTGAAGAGAGGAGCCGACATCAACGCCCAATCACAGGTCAGACAGACATAATTCATGATGCTCCTATAGGCTGTGACCCCAGTCTCTATTTGGGATACTGACATAGACCCTGTATAATACTACCAGTCTCTATTTGGGATACTGACATAGACCCTGTATAATACTACCAGTCTCTATTTGGGATACTGACATAGACCCTGTATAATACTACCAGTCTCTATTTGGGATACTGACATAGACCCTGTATAATACTACCAGTCTCTATTTGGGATACTGACATAGACCCTGTATAATACTACCGGTCTCTATTTGGGATACTGACATAGACCCTGTATAATACTACCAGTCTCTATTTGGGATACTGATATAGACCCTGTATAATACTACCTGTCTCTATTTGGGATACTGATATAGACCCTGTATAATACTACTGGTCTCTATTTGGGATACTGATATAGACCCTGTATAATACTACCGGTCTCCATTTGTACATTAAAGTGTATCTTTGAACACTGACTGTAAGTCTCTCTGGATCAGTGTCTGCTAAATGACCTGCTAATGGAACATGTAACAGGAAACATTCAGCCTCCAGTAACCGTGTGTGTGTGTATGTGTGTGTGTGTGTCTACGTGTGTGCGTGTGTGTGTGTGTGTGTACGTGTGTGCGTGTGTGTGTGTGTGTGTGTGTACTTGTGTGTGTACTTGTGTGTGTGTGTGTGTGTACTTGTGTGTGTACTTGTGTGTGTGTGTGTGTACTTGTGTGTGTGTGTGTGTGTGTGTATGTACTTGTGTGTGTGTGTGTGTGTGTGTGTGTGTGTGTTTGTGCGGTTCTCCTCCAGAATGGCTTCACTCCTCTCTACATGGCAGCTCAGGAGAATCACCTGGAGGTGGTCAGATACCTGCTGGAGAATGGAGGGAACCAGAGTACTGCTACTGAGGTAGGGGTGTGTGTGTGTGTGTGTGTGTGTGT
>NW_028160186.1:0-83000 GCF_964263955.1 Coregonus lavaretus
TAGACCCTTTTCATGCAAAATGTATAACAAATATTTTTCTCGTTTGTTATAAAGAACTTTGTATCCCTTCATATGCCGAACTAGTTGCATTGTGGATTTTGCCTAAAACATGATTTTAGAAAATATTCATTGAAAAAAGCTTTTTAAAAAACACATTTGAAAACCTTTGTATGTTGAATTCTACACATGTCCTTCTAGTGCTGAACGTAAAACAAATATTTTAGACCCTTTTCATGCAAAATGTATAACATATATTTTTCTTGTTTGTTATAAAGAACTTTGTATCCCTTCATATGCCGAACTAGTTGCATTGTGGATTTTGCCTAAAACATGATTTTAGAAAATATTCATTGAAAAAAGCTTTTTCAAAAACCACATTTGAAAATTTTTTGTATGTAGAATTCTACAAATGTCCTTCTAGTGCTGAACGTTAAAAAAATATTTTAGACCCTTTTCATGCAAAATGTATAACAAATATTTTTCTCGTTTGTTATAAAGAACTTTGTATCCCTTCATATGCCGAACTAGTTGCATTGTGGATTTTGCCTAAATCATGATTTTAGAAAATATTCATTGAAAAAAGCTTTTTAAAAAACACATTTGAAAACCTTTGTATGTTGAATTCTACATATGTCCTTCTAGTGCTGAACGTTAAAAAAATATTTTAGACCCTTTTCATGCAAAATGTATAACAAATATTTTTATCGTTTGTTATAAAGAACTTTGTATCCCTTCACATGCCGAACTAGTTGCATTGTGGATTTTGCCTAAAACATGATTTTAGAAAATATTCATTGAAAAAAGCTTTTTAAAAAACCACATTTGAAAATCTTTGTATGTTGAATTCTACATATGTCCTTCTACTGCTGAACGTAAAAAAAATATTTTAGACCCTTTTCATGCAAAATGTATAACATATATTTTTCTTGTTTGTTATAAAGAACTTTGTATCCCTTCACATGCCGAAGTAGTTGCATTGTGGATTTAGCCTAAAACATGATTTTAGAAAATATTAATTGAAAAAAGCTTTTTAAAAAACACATTTGAAAACCTTTGTATGTTGAATTCTACATATGTCCTTCTAGTGCTGAACATTAAAAAAATATTTTAGACCCTTTTCATGCAAAATGTATAACAAATATTTTTCTCGTTTGTTATAAAGAACTTTGTATCCCTTCATATGCCGAACTAGTTGCATTGTGGATTTTGCCTAAAACATGATTTTAGAAAATATTCATTGAAAAAAGCTTTTTAAAAAACACATTTGAAAAACTTTGTATGTTGAATTCTACATATGTCCTTCTAGTGCTGAACGTAAAAAAAATATTTTAGACCCTTTTCATGCAAAATGTATAACAAATATTTTTCTTGTTTGTTATAAAGAACTTTGTATCCCTTCACATGACGAACTAGTTGCATTGTGGATTTTGCCTAAAACATGATTTTAGAAAATATTCATTGAAAAAAGCTTTTTAAAAAACCACATTTGAAAACCTTTGTATGTTGAATTCTACACATGTCCTTCTAGTGATGAACGTAAAAAAAATATTTTTGACCCTTTTCATGCAAAACGTATAACATATATTTTTCTTGTTTGTTATAAAGAACTTTGTATCCCTTCATATGCCGAACTAGTTGCATTGTGGATTTTGCCTAAAACATGATTTTAGAAAATATTCATTGAAAAAAGCTTTTTCAAAAACCACATTTGAAAACCTTTGTATGTAGAATTCTACAAATGTCCTTCTAGTGCTGAACGTTAAAAAAATATTTTAGACCCTTTTCATGCAAAATGTATAACAAATATTTTTCTCGTTTGTTATAAAGAACTTTGTATCCCTTCATATGCCGAACTAGTTGCATTGTGGATTTTGCCTAAAACATGATTTTAGAAAATATTCATTGAAAAAAGCTTTTTAAAAAACCACATTTGAAAATCTTTGTATGTTGAATTCTACATATGTCCTTCTACTGCTGAACGTAAACAAAATATTTTAGACCCTTTTAATGCAAAATGTATAACAAATATTTTTCTCGTTTGTTATAAAGAACTTTGTATCCCTTCACATGCCGAACAAGTTGCATTATGGATTTAGCCTAAAACATGATTTTAGAAAATATTCATTGAAAAAGCTTTTTAAAAAACCACATTTGAAAACCTTTGTATGTTGACTTCTACATATGTCCTTCTAGTGCTGAACGTAAAAAAAATATTTTAGACCCTTTTCATGCAAAATGTATAACAAATATTTTTCTTGTTTGTTATAAAGAACTTTGTATCCCTTCACATGACGAACTAGTTGCATTGTGGATTTTGCCTAAAACATGATTTTAGAAAATATTCATTGAAAAAAGCTTTTTAAAAAACCACATTTGAAAACCTTTGTATGTTGAATTCTACACATGTCCTTCTAGTGATGAACGTAAAAAAAATATTTTTGACCCTTTTCATGCAAAACGTATAACATATATTTTTCTTGTTTGTTATAAAGAACTTTGTATCCCTTCATATGCCGAACTAGTTGCATTGTGGATTTTGCCTAAAACATGATTTTAGAAAATATTCATTGAAAAAAGCTTTTTCAAAAACCACATTTGAAAACCTTTGTATGTAGAATTCTACAAATGTCCTTCTAGTGCTGAACGTTAAAAAAATATTTTAGACCCTTTTCATGCAAAATGTATAACAAATATTTTTCTCGTTTGTTATAAAGAACTTTGTATCCCTTCATATGCCGAACTAGTTGCATTGTGGATTTTGCCTAAAACATGATTTTAGAAAATATTCATTGAAAAAAGCTTTTTAAAAAACCACATTTGAAAATCTTTGTATGTTGAATTCTACATATGTCCTTCTACTGCTGAACGTAAACAAAATATTTTAGACCCTTTTAATGCAAAATGTATAACAAATATTTTTCTCGTTTGTTATAAAGAACTTTGTATCCCTTCACATGCCGAACAAGTTGCATTATGGATTTAGCCTAAAACATGATTTTAGAAAATATTCATTGAAAAAGCTTTTTAAAAAACCACATTTGAAAACCTTTGTATGTTGACTTCTACATATGTCCTTCTAGTGCTGAACGTTAAAAAAATATTTTAGACCCTTTTCATGCAAAATGTATAACAAATATTTTTATCGTTTGTTATAAAGAACTTTGTATCCCTTCACATGACGAACTAGTTGCATTGTGGATTTTGCCTAAAACATGATTTTAGAAAATATTCATTGAAAAAAGCTTTTTAAAAAACCACATTTGAAAACCTTTGTATGTTGAATTCTACACATGTCCTTCTAGTGATGAACGTAAAAAAAATATTTTAGACCCTTTTCATGCAAAATGTATAACATATATTTTTCTTGTTTGTTATAAAGAACTTTGTATCCCTTCATATGCCGAACTAGTTGCATTGTGGATTTTGCCTAAAACATGATTTTAGAAAATATTCATTGAAAAAAGCTTTTTCAAAAACCACATTTGAAAACCTTTGTATGTAGAATTCTACAAATGTCCTTCTAGTGCTGAACGTTAAAAAAATATTTTAGACCCTTTTCATGCAAAATGTATAACAAATATTTTTCTCGTTTGTTATAAAGAACTTTGTATCCCTTCATATGCCGAACTAGTTGCATTGTGGATTTGGCCTAAAACATGATTTTAGAAAATATTCATTGAAAAAAGCTTTTTAAAAAACCACATTTGAAAATCTTTGTATGTTGAATTCTACATATGTCCTTCTACTGCTGAACGTAAAAAAAATATTTTAGACCCTTTTCATGCAAAATGTATAACATATATTTTTCTTGTTTTGTTATAAAGAACTTTGTATCCCTTCACATGCCGAACTAGTTGGATTGTGGATTTTGCCTAAAACATGATTTTAGAAAATATTCATTGAAAAAAGCTTTTTAAAAAACCACATTTGAAAACCTTTGTATGTTGACTTCTACGTATGTCCTTCTAGTGCTGAACGTTAAAAAAATATTTTAGACCCTTTTCATGCAAAATGTATAACATATATTTTTCTTGTTTGTTATAAAGAACTTTGTATCCCTTCACATGCCGAACTAGTTGCATTGTGGATTTTGCCTAAAACATGATTTTAGAAAATATTCATTGAAAAAAGCTTTTTAAAAAACCACATTTGAAAATCTTTGTATGTTGAATTCTACATATGTCCTTCTACTGCTGAACGTAAACAAAATATTTTAGACCCTTTTCATGCAAAATGTATAACAAATATTTTTATCGTTTGTTATAAAGAACTTTGTATCCCTTCACATGCCGAACTAGTTGCATTGTGGATTTTGCCTAAAACATGATTTTAGAAAATATTCATTGAAAAAAGCTTTTTTAAAAACCACATTTGAAAATCTTTGTATGTTGAATTCTACATATGTCCTTCTACTGCTGAACGTAAAAAATATATTTTAGACCCTTTTCATGCAAAATGTATAACATATATTTTTCTTGTTTGTTATAAAGAACTTTGTATCCCTTCACATGCCGAAGTAGTTGCATTGTGGATTTAGCCTAAAACATGATTTTAGAAAATATTAATTGAAAAAAGCTTTTTAAAAAACACATTTGAAAACCTTTGTATGTTGAATTCTACATATGTCCTTCTAGTGCTGAACGTTAAAAAAATATTTTAGACCCTTTTCATGCAAAATGTATAACAAATATTTTTCTCGTTTGTTATAAAGAACTTTGTATCCCTTCATATGCCGAACTAGTTGCATTGTGGATTTTGCCTAAAACATGATTTTAGAAAATATTCATTGAAAAAAGCTTTTTAAAAAACACATTTGAAAAACTTTGTATGTTGAATTCTACATATGTCCTTCTACTGCTGAACGTAAAAAAAATATTTTAGACCCTTTTAATGCAAAATGTATAACAAATATTTTTCTCGTTTGTTATAAAGAACTTTGTATCCCTTCACATGCCGAACAAGTTGCATTATGGATTTAGCCTAAAACATAATTTTAGAAAATATTCATTGAAAAAGCTTTTTAAAAAACCACATTTGAAAACCTTTGTATGTTGACTTCTACATATGTCCTTCTAGTGCTGAACGTAAAAAAAATATTTTTGACCCTTTTCATGCAAAATGTATAACAAATATTTTTATCGTTTGTTATAAAGAACTTTGTATCCCTTCACATGCCGAACTAGTTGCATTGTGGATTTTGCCTAAAACATGATTTTAGAAAATATTCATTGAAAAAAGCTTATTAAAAAACACATTTGAAAACCTTTGTATGTTGAATTCTACATATGTCCTTCTAGTGCTGAACGTTAAAAAAATATTTTAGACCCTTTTCATCCAAAATGTATAACATATATTTTTATCGTTTGTTATAAAGAACTTTGTATCCCTTCATATGCCGAACTAGTTGCATTGTGGATTTTGCCTAAAACATGATTTTAGAAAATATTCATTGAAAAAAGCTTTTTAAAAAAACACATTTGAAAACCTTTGTATGTTGACTTCTACATATGTCCTTCTAGTGCTGAACGTTAAAAAAATATTTTAGACCCTTTTCATGCAAAATGTATAACAAATATTTTTCTCGTTTGTTATAAAGAACTTTGTATCCCTTCATATAACAAACTAGTTGCATTGTGGATTTTGCCTAAAACATGATTTTAGAAAATATTCATTGAAAAAAGCTTTTTAAAAAACACATTTGAAAACCTTTGTATGTTGAATTCTACATATGTCCTTCTAGTGCTGAACGTTAAAAAAATATTTTAGACCCTTTTCATGCAAAATGTATAACAAATATTTTTCTCGTTTGTTATAAAGAACTTTGTATCCCTTCATATGCCGAACTAGTTGCATTGTGGATTTTGCCTAAAACATGATTTTAGAAAATATTCATTGAAAAAAGCTTTTTAAAAAACACATTTGAAAACCTTTGTATGTTGAATTCTACACATGTCCTTCTAGTGCTGAACGTAAAATAAATATTTTAGACCCTTTTCATGCAAAATGTATAACAAATATTTTTCTCGTTTGTTATAAAGAACTTTGTATCCCTTCATATGCCGAACTAGTTGCATTGTGGATTTTGCCTAAATCATGATTTTAGAAAATATTCATTGAAAAAAGCTTTTTAAAAAACACATTTGAAAACCTTTGTATGTTGAATTCTACATATGTCCTTCTAGTGCTGAACGTTAAAAAAATATTTTAGACCCTTTTCATGCAAAATGTATAACAAATATTTTTCTCGTTTGTTATAAAGAACTTTGTATCCCTTCACATGCCGAACTAGTTGCATTGTGGATTTTGCCTAAAACATGATTTTAGAAAATATTCATTGAAAAAAGCTTTTTAAAAAACCACATTTGAAAATCTTTGTATGTTGAATTCTACATATGTCCTTCTACTGCTGAACGTAAAAAAAATATTTTAGACCCTTTTCATGCAAAATGTATAACATATATTTTTCTTGTTTGTTATAAAGAACTTTGTATCCCTTCACATGCCGAAGTAGTTGCATTGTGGATTTAGCCTAAAACATGATTTTAGAAAATATTAATTGAAAAAAGCTTTTTAAAAAACACATTTGAAAACCTTTGTATGTTGAATTCTACATATGTCCTTCTAGTGCTGAACGTTAAAAAAATATTTTAGACCCTTTTCATGCAAAATGTATAACAAATATTTTTCTCGTTTGTTATAAAGAACTTTGTATCCCTTCATATGCCGAACTAGTTGCATTGTGGATTTTGCCTAAAACATGATTTTAGAAAATATTCATTGAAAAAAGCTTTTTAAAAAACACATTTGAAAAACTTTGTATGTTGAATTCTACATATGTCCTTCTAGTGCTGAACGTAAAAAAAATATTTTAGACCCTTTTCATGCAAAATGTATAACAAATATTTTTCTTGTTTGTTATAAAGAACTTTGTATCCCTTCACATGACGAACTAGTTGCATTGTGGATTTTGCCTAAAACATGATTTTAGAAAATATTCATTGAAAAAAGCTTTTTAAAAAACCACATTTGAAAACCTTTGTATGTTGAATTCTACACATGTCCTTCTAGTGATGAACGTAAAAAAAATATTTTAGACCCTTTTCATGCAAAATGTATAACATATATTTTTCTTGTTTGTCATAAAGAACTTTGTATCCCTTCATATGCTGAACTAGTTGCATTGTGGATTTTGCCTAAAACATGATTTTAGAAAATATTCATTGAAAAAAGCTTTTTCAAAAACCACATTTGAAAACCTTTGTATGTAGAATTCTACAAATGTCCTTCTAGTGCTGAACGTTAAAAAAATATTTTAGACCCTTTTCATGCAAAATGTATAACAAATATTTTTCTCGTTTGTTATAAAGAACTTTGTATCCCTTCATATGCCGAACTAGTTGCATTGTGGATTTTGCCTAAAACATGATTTTAGAAAATATTCATTGAAAAAAGCTTTTTAAAAAACCACATTTGAAAATCTTTGTATGTTGAATTCTACATATGTCCTTCTACTGCTGAACGTAAAAAAAATATTTTAGACCCTTTTCATGCAAAATGTATAACATATATTTTTCTTGTTTTGTTATAAAGAACTTTGTATCCCTTCACATGCCGAACTAGTTGCATTGTGGATTTTGCCTAAAACATGATTTTAGAAAATATTCATTGAAAAAAGCTTTTTAAAAAACCACATTTGAAAATCTTTGTATGTTGAATTCTACATATGTCCTTCTACTGCTGAACGTAAACAAAATATTTTAGACCCTTTTCATGCAAAATGTATAACAAATATTTTTATCGTTTGTTATAAAGAACTTTGTATCCCTTCACATGCCGAACTAATTGCATTGTGGATTTTGCCTAAAACATGATTTTAGAAAATATTAATTGAAAAAAGCTTTTTTAAAAACCACATTTGAAAATCTTTGTATGTTGAATTCTACATATGTCCTTCTACTGCTGAACGTAAAAAAAATATTTTAGACCCTTTTCATGCAAAATGTATAACATATATTTTTCTTGTTTGTTATAAAGAACTTTGTATCCCTTCACATGCCGAAGTAGTTGCATTGTGGATTTAGCCTAAAACATGATTTTAGAAAATATTAATTGAAAAAAGCTTTTTAAAAAACACATTTGAAAACCTTTGTATGTTGAATTCTACATATGTCCTTCTAGTGCTGAACGTTAAAAAAATATTTTAGACCCTTTTCATGCAAAATGTATAACAAATATTTTTCTCGTTTGTTATAAAGAACTTTGTATCCCTTCATATGCCGAACTAGTTGCATTGTGGATTTTGCCTAAAACATGATTTTAGAAAATATTCATTGAAAAAAGCTTTTTAAAAAACACATTTGAAAAACTTTGTATGTTGAATTCTACATATGTCCTTCTAGTGCTGAACGTTAAAAAAATATTTTAGACCCTTTTCATGCAAAATGTATAACATATATTTTTATCGTTTGTTATAAAGAACTTTGTATCCCTTCATATGCCGAACTAGTTGCATTGTGGATTTTGCCTAAAACATGATTTTAGAAAATATTCATTGAAAAAAGCTTTTTAAAAAAACACATTTGAAAACCTTTGTATGTTGACTTCTACATATGTCCTTCTAGTGCTGAACGTTAAAAAAATATTTTAGACCCTTTTCATGCAAAATGTATAACAAATATTTTTCTCGTTTGTTATAAAGAACTTTGTATCCCTTCATATAACGAACTAGTTGCATTGTGGATTTTGCCTAAAACATGATTTTAGAAAATATTCATTGAAAAAAGCTTTTTAAAAAACACATTTGAAAACCTTTGTATGTTGAATTCTACATATGTCCTTCTAGTGCTGAACGTTAAAAAAATATTTTAGACCCTTTTCATGCAAAATGTATGACAAATATTTTTCTCGTTTGTTATAAAGAACTTTGTATCCCTTCATATGCCGAACTAGTTGCATTGTGGATTTTGCCTAAAACATGATTTTAGAAAATATTCATTGAAAAAAGCTTTTTAAAAAACACATTTGAAAACCTTTGTATGTTGAATTCTACACATGTCCTTCTAGTGCTGAACGTAAAACAAATATTTTAGACCCTTTTCATGCAAAATGTATAACAAATATTTTTCTCGTTTGTTATAAAGAACTTTGTATCCCTTCATATGCCGAACTAGTTGCATTGTGGATTTTGCCTAAATCATGATTTTAGAAAATATTCATTGAAAAAAGCTTTTTAAAAAACACATTTGAAAACCTTTGTATGTTGAATTCTACATATGTCCTTCTAGTGCTGAACGTTAAAAAAATATTTTAGACCCTTTTCATGCAAAATGTATAACAAATATTTTTCTCGTTTGTTATAAAGAACTTTGTATCCCTTCACATGCCGAACTAGTTGCATTGTGGATTTTGCCTAAAACATGATTTTAGAAAATATTCATTGAAAAAAGCTTTTTAAAAAACCACATTTGAAAATCTTTGTATGTTGAATTCTACATATGTCCTTCTACTGCTGAACGTAAAAAAAATATTTTAGACCCTTTTCATGCAAAATGTATAACATATATTTTTCTTGTTTGTTATAAAGAACTTTGTATCCCTTCACATGCCGAAGTAGTTGCATTGTGGATTTAGCCTAAAACATGATTTTAGAAAATATTAATTGAAAAAAGCTTTTTAAAAAACACATTTGAAAACCTTTGTATGTTGAATTCTACATATGTCCTTCTAGTGCTGAACGTTAAAAAAATATTTTAGACCCTTTTCATGCAAAATGTATAACAAATATTTTTCTCGTTTGTTATAAAGAACTTTGTATCCCTTCATATGCCGAACTAGTTGCATTGTGGATTTTGCCTAAAACATGATTTTAGAAAATATTCATTGAAAAAAGCTTTTTAAAAAACACATTTGAAAAACTTTGTATGTTGAATTCTACATATGTCCTTCTAGTGCTGAACGTAAAAAAAATATTTTAGACCCTTTTCATGCAAAATGTATAACAAATATTTTTCTTGTTTGTTATAAAGAACTTTGTATCCCTTCACATGACGAACTAGTTGCATTGTGGATTTTGCCTAAAACATGATTTTAGAAAATATTCATTGAAAAAAGCTTTTTAAAAAACCACATTTGAAAACCTTTGTATGTTGAATTCTACACATGTCCTTCTAGTGATGAACGTAAAAAAAATATTTTAGACCCTTTTCATGCAAAATGTATAACATATATTTTTCTTGTTTGTCATAAAGAACTTTGTATCCCTTCATATGCTGAACTAGTTGCATTGTGGATTTTGCCTAAAACATGATTTTAGAAAATATTCATTGAAAAAAGCTTTTTCAAAAACCACATTTGAAAACCTTTGTATGTAGAATTCTACAAATGTCCTTCTAGTGCTGAACGTTAAAAAAATATTTTAGACCCTTTTCATGCAAAATGTATAACAAATATTTTTCTCGTTTGTTATAAAGAACTTTGTATCCCTTCATATGCCGAACTAGTTGCATTGTGGATTTTGCCTAAAACATGATTTTAGAAAATATTCATTGAAAAAAGCTTTTTAAAAAACCACATTTGAAAATCTTTGTATGTTGAATTCTACATATGTCCTTCTACTGCTGAACGTAAAAAAAATATTTTAGACCCTTTTCATGCAAAATGTATAACATATATTTTTCTTGTTTTGTTATAAAGAACTTTGTATCCCTTCACATGCCGAACTAGTTGCATTGTGGATTTTGCCTAAAACATGATTTTAGAAAATATTCATTGAAAAAAGCTTTTTAAAAAACCACATTTGAAAACCTTTGTATGTTGACTTCTACGTATGTCCTTCTAGTGCTGAACGTTAAAAAAATATTTTAGACCCTTTTCATGCAAAATGTATAACATATATTTTTCTTGTTTGTTATAAAGAACTTTGTATCCCTTCACATGCCGAACTAGTTGCATTGTGGATTTTGCCTAAAACATGATTTTAGAAAATATTCATTGAAAAAAGCTTTTTAAAAAACCACATTTGAAAATCTTTGTATGTTGAATTCTACATATGTCCTTCTACTGCTGAACGTAAACAAAATATTTTAGACCCTTTTCATGCAAAATGTATAACAAATATTTTTATCGTTTGTTATAAAGAACTTTGTATCCCTTCACATGCCGAACTAATTGCATTGTGGATTTTGCCTAAAACATGATTTTAGAAAATATTAATTGAAAAAAGCTTTTTTAAAAACCACATTTGAAAATCTTTGTATGTTGAATTCTACATATGTCCTTCTACTGCTGAACGTAAAAAAAATATTTTAGACCCTTTTCATGCAAAATGTATAACATATATTTTTCTTGTTTGTTATAAAGAACTTTGTATCCCTTCACATGCCGAAGTAGTTGCATTGTGGATTTAGCCTAAAACATGATTTTAGAAAATATTAATTGAAAAAAGCTTTTTAAAAAACACATTTGAAAACCTTTGTATGTTGAATTCTACATATGTCCTTCTAGTGCTGAACGTTAAAAAAATATTTTAGACCCTTTTCATGCAAAATGTATAACAAATATTTTTCTCGTTTGTTATAAAGAACTTTGTATCCCTTCATATGCCGAACTAGTTGCATTGTGGATTTTGCCTAAAACATGATTTTAGAAAATATTCATTGAAAAAAGCTTTTTAAAAAACACATTTGAAAAACTTTGTATGTTGAATTCTACATATGTCCTTCTAGTGCTGAACGTTAAAAAAATATTTTAGACCCTTTTCATGCAAAATGTATAACATATATTTTTATCGTTTGTTATAAAGAACTTTGTATCCCTTCATATGCCGAACTAGTTGCATTGTGGATTTTGCCTAAAACATGATTTTAGAAAATATTCATTGAAAAAAGCTTTTTAAAAAAACACATTTGAAAACCTTTGTATGTTGACTTCTACATATGTCCTTCTAGTGCTGAACGTTAAAAAAATATTTTAGACCCTTTTCATGCAAAATGTATAACAAATATTTTTCTCGTTTGTTATAAAGAACTTTGTATCCCTTCATATAACGAACTAGTTGCATTGTGGATTTTGCCTAAAACATGATTTTAGAAAATATTCATTGAAAAAAGCTTTTTAAAAAACACATTTGAAAACCTTTGTATGTTGAATTCTACATATGTCCTTCTAGTGCTGAACGTTAAAAAAATATTTTAGACCCTTTTCATGCAAAATGTATAACAAATATTTTTCTCGTTTGTTATAAAGAACTTTGTATCCCTTCATATGCCGAACTAGTTGCATTGTGGATTTTGCCTAAAACATGATTTTAGAAAATATTCATTGAAAAAAGCTTTTTAAAAAACACATTTGAAAACCTTTGTATGTTGAATTCTACACATGTCCTTCTAGTGCTGAACGTAAAACAAATATTTTAGACCCTTTTCATGCAAAATGTATAACAAATATTTTTCTCGTTTGTTATAAAGAACTTTGTATCCCTTCATATGCCGAACTAGTTGCATTGTGGATTTTGCCTAAATCATGATTTTAGAAAATATTCATTGAAAAAAGCTTTTTAAAAAACACATTTGAAAACCTTTGTATGTTGAATTCTACATATGTCCTTCTAGTGCTGAACGTTAAAAAAATATTTTAGACCCTTTTCATGCAAAATGTATAACAAATATTTTTCTCGTTTGTTATAAAGAACTTTGTATCCCTTCACATGCCGAACTAGTTGCATTGTGGATTTTGCCTAAAACATGATTTTAGAAAATATTCATTGAAAAAAGCTTTTTAAAAAACCACATTTGAAAATCTTTGTATGTTGAATTCTACATATGTCCTTCTACTGCTGAACGTAAAAAAAATATTTTAGACCCTTTTCATGCAAAATGTATAACATATATTTTTCTTGTTTGTTATAAAGAACTTTGTATCCCTTCACATGCCGAAGTAGTTGCATTGTGGATTTAGCCTAAAACATGATTTTAGAAAATATTAATTGAAAAAAGCTTTTTAAAAAACACATTTGAAAACCTTTGTATGTTGAATTCTACATATGTCCTTCTAGTGCTGAACGTTAAAAAAATATTTTAGACCCTTTTCATGCAAAATGTATAACAAATATTTTTCTCGTTTGTTATAAAGAACTTTGTATCCCTTCATATGCCGAACTAGTTGCATTGTGGATTTTGCCTAAAACATGATTTTAGAAAATATTCATTGAAAAAAGCTTTTTAAAAAACACATTTGAAAAACTTTGTATGTTGAATTCTACATATGTCCTTCTAGTGCTGAACGTAAAAAAAATATTTTAGACCCTTTTCATGCAAAATGTATAACAAATATTTTTCTTGTTTGTTATAAAGAACTTTGTATCCCTTCACATGACGAACTAGTTGCATTGTGGATTTTGCCTAAAACATGATTTTAGAAAATATTCATTGAAAAAAGCTTTTTAAAAAACCACATTTGAAAACCTTTGTATGTTGAATTCTACACATGTCCTTCTAGTGATGAACGTAAAAAAAATATTTTAGACCCTTTTCATGCAAAATGTATAACATATATTTTTCTTGTTTGTCATAAAGAACTTTGTATCCCTTCATATGCTGAACTAGTTGCATTGTGGATTTTGCCTAAAACATGATTTTAGAAAATATTCATTGAAAAAAGCTTTTTCAAAAACCACATTTGAAAACCTTTGTATGTAGAATTCTACAAATGTCCTTCTAGTGCTGAACGTTAAAAAAATATTTTAGACCCTTTTCATGCAAAATGTATAACAAATATTTTTCTCGTTTGTTATAAAGAACTTTGTATCCCTTCATATGCCGAACTAGTTGCATTGTGGATTTTGCCTAAAACATGATTTTAGAAAATATTCATTGAAAAAAGCTTTTTAAAAAACCACATTTAAAAATCTTTGTATGTTGAATTCTACATATGTCCTTCTACTGCTGAACGTAAAAAAAATATTTTAGACCCTTTTCATGCAAAATGTATAACATATATTTTTCTTGTTTTGTTATAAAGAACTTTGTATCCCTTCACATGCCGAACTAGTTGCATTGTGGATTTTGCCTAAAACATGATTTTAGAAAATATTCATTGAAAAAAGCTTTTTAAAAAACCACATTTGAAAACCTTTGTATGTTGACTTCTACGTATGTCCTTCTAGTGCTGAACGTTAAAAAAATATTTTAGACCCTTTTCATGCAAAATGTATAACATATATTTTTCTTGTTTGTTATAAAGAACTTTGTATCCCTTCACATGCCGAACTAGTTGCATTGTGGATTTTGCCTAAAACATGATTTTAGAAAATATTCATTGAAAAAAGCTTTTTCAAAAACCACATTTGAAAACCTTTGTATGTAGAATTCTACAAATGTCCTTCTAGTGCTGAACGTTAAAAAAATATTTTAGACCCTTTTCATGCAAAATGTATAACAAATATTTTTCTCGTTTGTTATAAAGAACTTTGTATCCCTTCATATGCCGAACTAGTTGCATTGTGGATTTTGCCTAAAACATGATTTTAGAAAATATTCATTGAAAAAAGCTTTTTAAAAAACCACATTTAAAAATCTTTGTATGTTGAATTCTACATATGTCCTTCTACTGCTGAACGTAAAAAAAATATTTTAGACCCTTTTCATGCAAAATGTATAACATATATTTTTCTTGTTTTGTTATAAAGAACTTTGTATCCCTTCACATGCCGAACTAGTTGCATTGTGGATTTTGCCTAAAACATGATTTTAGAAAATATTCATTGAAAAAAGCTTTTTAAAAAACCACATTTGAAAACCTTTGTATGTTGACTTCTACGTATGTCCTTCTAGTGCTGAACGTTAAAAAAATATTTTAGACCCTTTTCATGCAAAATGTATAACATATATTTTTCTTGTTTGTTATAAAGAACTTTGTATCCCTTCACATGCCGAACTAGTTGCATTGTGGATTTTGCCTAAAACATGATTTTAGAAAATATTCATTGAAAAAAGCTTTTTAAAAAACCACATTTGAAAATCTTTGTATGTTGAATTCTACATATGTCCTTCTACTGCTGAACGTAAACAAAATATTTTAGACCCTTTTCATGCAAAATGTATAACAAATATTTTTATCGTTTGTTATAAAGAACTTTGTATCCCTTCACATGCCGAACTAATTGCATTGTGGATTTTGCCTAAAACATGATTTTAGAAAATATTAATTGAAAAAAGCTTTTTTAAAAACCACATTTGAAAATCTTTGTATGTTGAATTCTACATATGTCCTTCTACTGCTGAACGTAAAAAAAATATTTTAGACCCTTTTCATGCAAAATGTATAACATATATTTTTCTTGTTTGTTATAAAGAACTTTGTATCCCTTCACATGCCGAAGTAGTTGCATTGTGGATTTAGCCTAAAACATGATTTTAGAAAATATTAATTGAAAAAAGCTTTTTAAAAAACATATTTGAAAACCTTTGTATGTTGAATTCTACATATGTCCTTCTAGTGCTGAACGTTAAAAAAATATTTTAGACCCTTTTCATGCAAAATGTATAACAAATATTTTTCTCGTTTGTTATGAAGAACTTTGTATCCCTTCATATGCCGAACTAGTTGCATTGTGGATTTTGCCTAAAACATGATTTTAGAAAATATTCATTGAAAAAAGCTTTTTAAAAAACACATTTGAAAAACTTTGTATGTTGAATTCTACATATGTCCTTTTAGTGCTGAACGTAAAAAAAATATTTTGGACCCTTTTCATGCAAAATGTATAACAAATATTTTTCTTGTTTTGTTATAAAGAACTTTGTATCCCTTCACATGCCGAACTAGTTGCATTGTGGATTTTGCCTAAAACATGATTTTAGAAAATATTCATTGAAAAAAGCTTTTTAAAAAACCACATTTGAAAACCTTTGTATGTTGACTTCTACGTATGTCCTTCTAGTGCTGAACGTTAAAAAAATATTTTAGACCCTTTTCATGCAAAATGTATAACATATATTTTTCTTGTTTGTTATAAAGAACTTTGTATCCCTTCACATGCCGAACTAGTTGCATTGTGGATTTTGCCTAAAACATGATTTTAGAAAATATTCATTGAAAAAAGCTTTTTAAAAAAACACATTTGAAAATCTTTGTATGTTGAATTCTACATATGTCCTTCTACTGCTGAACGTAAAAAAAATATTTTAGACCCTTTTCATGCAAAATGTATAACATATATTTTTCTTGTTTTGTTATAAAGAACTTTGTATCCCTTCACATGCCGAACTAGTTGCATTGTGGATTTTGCCTAAAACATGATTTTAGAAAATATTCATTGAAAAAAGCTTTTTAAAAAACCACATTTGAAAACCTTTGTATGTTGACTTCTACGTATGTCCTTCTAGTGCTGAACGTTAAAAAAATATTTTAGACCCTTTTCATGCAAAATGTATAACATATATTTTTCTTGTTTGTTATAAAGAACTTTGTATCCCTTCACATGCCGAACTAGTTGCATTGTGGATTTTGCCTAAAACATGATTTTAGAAAATATTCATTGAAAAAAGCTTTTTAAAAAACCACATTTGAAAATCTTTGTATGTTGAATTCTACATATGTCCTTCTACTGCTGAACGTAAACAAAATATTTTAGACCCTTTTCATGCAAAATGTATAACAAATATTTTTATCGTTTGTTATAAAGAACTTTGTATCCCTTCACATGCCGAACTAGTTGCATTGTGGATTTTGCCTAAAACATGATTTTAGAAAATATTCATTGAAAAAAGCTTTTTTAAAAACCACATTTGAAAATCTTTGTATGTTGAATTCTACATATGTCCTTCTACTGCTGAACGTAAAAAATATATTTTAGACCCTTTTCATGCAAAATGTATAACATATATTTTTCTTGTTTGTTATAAAGAACTTTGTATCCCTTCACATGCCGAAGTAGTTGCATTGTGGATTTAGCCTAAAACATGATTTTAGAAAATATTAATTGAAAAAAGCTTTTTAAAAAACACATTTGAAAACCTTTGTATGTTGAATTCTACATATGTCCTTCTAGTGCTGAACGTTAAAAAAATATTTTAGACCCTTTTCATGCAAAATGTATAACAAATATTTTTCTCGTTTGTTATAAAGAACTTTGTATCCCTTCATATGCCGAACTAGTTGCATTGTGGATTTTGCCTAAAACATGATTTTAGAAAATATTAATTGAAAAAAGCTTTTTAAAAAACACATTTGAAAAACTTTGTATGTTGAATTCTACATATGTCCTTTTAGTGCTGAACGTAAAAAAAATATTTTAGACCCTTTTCATGCAAAATGTATAACAAATATTTTTCTTGTTTGTTATAAAGAACTTTGTATCCCTTCACATGACGAACTAGTTGCATTGTGGATTTTGCCTAAAACATGATTTTAGAAAATATTCATTGAAAAAAGCTTTTTAAAAAACCACATTTGAAAACCTTTGTATGTTGAATTCTACACATGTCCTTCTAGTGATGAACGTAAAAAAAATATTTTAGACCCTTTTCATGCAAAATGTATAACATATATTTTTCTTGTTTGTTATAAAGAACTTTGTATCCCTTCATATGCCGAACTAGTTGCATTGTGGATTTTGCCTAAAACATGATTTTAGAAAATATTCATTGAAAAAAGCTTTTTCAAAAACCACATTTGAAAACCTTTGTATGTAGAATTCTACAAATGTCCTTCTAGTGCTGAACGTTAAAAAAATATTTTAGACCCTTTTCATGCAAAATGTATAACAAATATTTTTCTCGTTTGTTATAAAGAACTTTGTATCCCTTCATATGCCGAACTAGTTGCATTGTGGATTTTGCCTAAAACATGATTTTAGAAAATATTCATTGAAAAAAGCTTTTTAAAAAACCACATTTGAAAATCTTTGTATGTTGAATTCTACATATGTCCTTCTACTGCTGAACGTAAAAAAAATATTTTAGACCCTTTTCATGCAAAATGTATAACATATATTTTTCTTGTTTTGTTATAAAGAACTTTGTATCCCTTCACATGCCGAACTAGTTGCATTGTGGATTTTGCCTAAAACATGATTTTAGAAAATATTCATTGAAAAAAGCTTTTTAAAAAACCACATTTGAAAACCTTTGTATGTTGACTTCTACGTATGTCCTTCTAGTGCTGAACGTTAAAAAAATATTTTAGACCCTTTTCATGCAAAATGTATAACATATATTTTTCTTGTTTGTTATAAAGAACTTTGTATCCCTTCACATGCCGAACTAGTTGCATTGTGGATTTTGCCTAAAACATGATTTTAGAAAATATTCATTGAAAAAAGCTTTTTAAAAAACACATTTGAAAAACTTTGTATGTTGAATTCTACATATGTCCTTCTAGTGCTGAACGTAAAAAAAATATTTTAGACCCTTTTCATGCAAAATGTATAACAAATATTTTTCTTGTTTGTTATAAAGAACTTTGTATCCCTTCACATGACGAACTAGTTGCATTGTGGATTTTGCCTAAAACATGATTTTAGAAAATATTCATTGAAAAAAGCTTTTTAAAAAACCACATTTGAAAACCTTTGTATGTTGAATTCTACACATGTCCTTCTAGTGATGAACGTTAAAAAAATATTTTAGACCCTTTTCATGCAAAATGTATAACAAATATTTTTCTCGTTTGTTATAAAGAACTTTGTATCCCTTCATATAACGAACTAGTTGCATTGTGGATTTTGCCTAAAACATGATTTTAGAAAATATTCATTGAAAAAAGCTTTTTAAAAAACACATTTGAAAACCTTTGTATGTTGAATTCTACATATGTCCTTCTAGTGCTGAACGTTAAAAAAATATTTTAGACCCTTTTCATGCAAAATGTATAACAAATATTTTTCTCGTTTGTTATAAAGAACTTTGTATCCCTTCATATGCCGAACTAGTTGCATTGTGGATTTTGCCTAAAACATGATTTTAGAAAATATTCATTGAAAAAAGCTTTTTAAAAAACACATTTGAAAACCTTTGTATGTTGAATTCTACACATGTCCTTCTAGTGCTGAACGTAAAACAAATATTTTAGACCCTTTTCATGCAAAATGTATAACAAATATTTTTCTCGTTTGTTATAAAGAACTTTGTATCCCTTCATATGCCGAACTAGTTGCATTGTGGATTTTGCCTAAATCATGATTTTAGAAAATATTCATTGAAAAAAGCTTTTTAAAAAACACATTTGAAAACCTTTGTATGTTGAATTCTACATATGTCCTTCTAGTGCTGAACGTTAAAAAAATATTTTAGACCCTTTTCATGCAAAATGTATAACAAATATTTTTCTCGTTTGTTATAAAGAACTTTGTATCCCTTCACATGCCGAACTAGTTGCATTGTGGATTTTGCCTAAAACATGATTTTAGAAAATATTCATTGAAAAAAGCTTTTTAAAAAACCACATTTGAAAATCTTTGTATGTTGAATTCTACATATGTCCTTCTACTGCTGAACGTAAAAAAAATATTTTAGACCCTTTTCATGCAAAATGTATAACATATATTTTTCTTGTTTGTTATAAAGAACTTTGTATCCCTTCACATGCCGAAGTAGTTGCATTGTGGATTTAGCCTAAAACATGATTTTAGAAAATATTAATTGAAAAAAGCTTTTTAAAAAACACATTTGAAAACCTTTGTATGTTGAATTCTACATATGTCCTTCTAGTGCTGAACGTTAAAAAAATATTTTAGACCCTTTTCATGCAAAATGTATAACAAATATTTTTCTCGTTTGTTATAAAGAACTTTGTATCCCTTCATATGCCGAACTAGTTGCATTGTGGATTTTGCCTAAAACATGATTTTAGAAAATATTCATTGAAAAAAGCTTTTTAAAAAACACATTTGAAAAACTTTGTATGTTGAATTCTACATATGTCCTTCTAGTGCTGAACGTAAAAAAAATATTTTAGACCCTTTTCATGCAAAATGTATAACAAATATTTTTCTTGTTTGTTATAAAGAACTTTGTATCCCTTCACATGACGAACTAGTTGCATTGTGGATTTTGCCTAAAACATGATTTTAGAAAATATTCATTGAAAAAAGCTTTTTAAAAAACCACATTTGAAAACCTTTGTATGTTGAATTCTACACATGTCCTTCTAGTGATGAACGTAAAAAAAATATTTTAGACCCTTTTCATGCAAAATGTATAACATATATTTTTCTTGTTTGTCATAAAGAACTTTGTATCCCTTCATATGCTGAACTAGTTGCATTGTGGATTTTGCCTAAAACATGATTTTAGAAAATATTCATTGAAAAAAGCTTTTTCAAAAACCACATTTGAAAACCTTTGTATGTAGAATTCTACAAATGTCCTTCTAGTGCTGAACGTTAAAAAAATATTTTAGACCCTTTTCATGCAAAATGTATAACAAATATTTTTCTCGTTTGTTATAAAGAACTTTGTATCCCTTCATATGCCGAACTAGTTGCATTGTGGATTTTGCCTAAAACATGATTTTAGAAAATATTCATTGAAAAAAGCTTTTTAAAAAACCACATTTAAAAATCTTTGTATGTTGAATTCTACATATGTCCTTCTACTGCTGAACGTAAAAAAAATATTTTAGACCCTTTTCATGCAAAATGTATAACATATATTTTTCTTGTTTTGTTATAAAGAACTTTGTATCCCTTCACATGCCGAACTAGTTGCATTGTGGATTTTGCCTAAAACATGATTTTAGAAAATATTCATTGAAAAAAGCTTTTTAAAAAACCACATTTGAAAACCTTTGTATGTTGACTTCTACGTATGTCCTTCTAGTGCTGAACGTTAAAAAAATATTTTAGACCCTTTTCATGCAAAATGTATAACATATATTTTTCTTGTTTGTTATAAAGAACTTTGTATCCCTTCACATGCCGAACTAGTTGCATTGTGGATTTTGCCTAAAACATGATTTTAGAAAATATTCATTGAAAAAAGCTTTTTCAAAAACCACATTTGAAAACCTTTGTATGTAGAATTCTACAAATGTCCTTCTAGTGCTGAACGTTAAAAAAATATTTTAGACCCTTTTCATGCAAAATGTATAACAAATATTTTTCTCGTTTGTTATAAAGAACTTTGTATCCCTTCATATGCCGAACTAGTTGCATTGTGGATTTTGCCTAAAACATGATTTTAGAAAATATTCATTGAAAAAAGCTTTTTAAAAAACCACATTTAAAAATCTTTGTATGTTGAATTCTACATATGTCCTTCTACTGCTGAACGTAAAAAAAATATTTTAGACCCTTTTCATGCAAAATGTATAACATATATTTTTCTTGTTTTGTTATAAAGAACTTTGTATCCCTTCACATGCCGAACTAGTTGCATTGTGGATTTTGCCTAAAACATGATTTTAGAAAATATTCATTGAAAAAAGCTTTTTAAAAAACCACATTTGAAAACCTTTGTATGTTGACTTCTACGTATGTCCTTCTAGTGCTGAACGTTAAAAAAATATTTTAGACCCTTTTCATGCAAAATGTATAACATATATTTTTCTTGTTTGTTATAAAGAACTTTGTATCCCTTCACATGCCGAACTAGTTGCATTGTGGATTTTGCCTAAAACATGATTTTAGAAAATATTCATTGAAAAAAGCTTTTTAAAAAACCACATTTGAAAATCTTTGTATGTTGAATTCTACATATGTCCTTCTACTGCTGAACGTAAACAAAATATTTTAGACCCTTTTCATGCAAAATGTATAACAAATATTTTTATCGTTTGTTATAAAGAACTTTGTATCCCTTCACATGCCGAACTAATTGCATTGTGGATTTTGCCTAAAACATGATTTTAGAAAATATTAATTGAAAAAAGCTTTTTTAAAAACCACATTTGAAAATCTTTGTATGTTGAATTCTACATATGTCCTTCTACTGCTGAACGTAAAAAAAATATTTTAGACCCTTTTCATGCAAAATGTATAACATATATTTTTCTTGTTTGTTATAAAGAACTTTGTATCCCTTCACATGCCGAAGTAGTTGCATTGTGGATTTAGCCTAAAACATGATTTTAGAAAATATTAATTGAAAAAAGCTTTTTAAAAAACATATTTGAAAACCTTTGTATGTTGAATTCTACATATGTCCTTCTAGTGCTGAACGTTAAAAAAATATTTTAGACCCTTTTCATGCAAAATGTATAACAAATATTTTTCTCGTTTGTTATGAAGAACTTTGTATCCCTTCATATGCCGAACTAGTTGCATTGTGGATTTTGCCTAAAACATGATTTTAGAAAATATTCATTGAAAAAAGCTTTTTAAAAAACACATTTGAAAAACTTTGTATGTTGAATTCTACATATGTCCTTTTAGTGCTGAACGTAAAAAAAATATTTTGGACCCTTTTCATGCAAAATGTATAACAAATATTTTTCTTGTTTTGTTATAAAGA
Organism: Coregonus lavaretus; assembly: GCF_964263955.1. Lineage (NCBI taxonomy): Eukaryota > Metazoa > Chordata > Actinopteri > Salmoniformes > Salmonidae > Coregonus > Coregonus lavaretus. The sequence continues at coordinate 22,449 of NW_028160186.1, forward strand.
ACTTTGTATCCCTTCACATGCCGAACTAGTTGCATTGTGGATTTTGCCTAAAACATGATTTTAGAAAATATTCATTGAAAAAAGCTTTTTAAAAAACCACATTTGAAAACCTTTGTATGTTGACTTCTACGTATGTCCTTCTAGTGCTGAACGTTAAAAAAATATTTTAGACCCTTTTCATGCAAAATGTATAACATATATTTTTCTTGTTTGTTATAAAGAACTTTGTATCCCTTCACATGCCGAACTAGTTGCATTGTGGATTTTGCCTAAAACATGATTTTAGAAAATATTCATTGAAAAAAGCTTTTTAAAAAAACACATTTGAAAATCTTTGTATGTTGAATTCTACATATGTCCTTCTACTGCTGAACGTAAAAAAAATATTTTAGACCCTTTTCATGCAAAATGTATAACATATATTTTTCTTGTTTTGTTATAAAGAACTTTGTATCCCTTCACATGCCGAACTAGTTGCATTGTGGATTTTGCCTAAAACATGATTTTAGAAAATATTCATTGAAAAAAGCTTTTTAAAAAACCACATTTGAAAACCTTTGTATGTTGACTTCTACGTATGTCCTTCTAGTGCTGAACGTTAAAAAAATATTTTAGACCCTTTTCATGCAAAATGTATAACATATATTTTTCTTGTTTGTTATAAAGAACTTTGTATCCCTTCACATGCCGAACTAGTTGCATTGTGGATTTTGCCTAAAACATGATTTTAGAAAATATTCATTGAAAAAAGCTTTTTAAAAAACCACATTTGAAAATCTTTGTATGTTGAATTCTACATATGTCCTTCTACTGCTGAACGTAAACAAAATATTTTAGACCCTTTTCATGCAAAATGTATAACAAATATTTTTATCGTTTGTTATAAAGAACTTTGTATCCCTTCACATGCCGAACTAGTTGCATTGTGGATTTTGCCTAAAACATGATTTTAGAAAATATTCATTGAAAAAAGCTTTTTTAAAAACCACATTTGAAAATCTTTGTATGTTGAATTCTACATATGTCCTTCTACTGCTGAACGTAAAAAATATATTTTAGACCCTTTTCATGCAAAATGTATAACATATATTTTTCTTGTTTGTTATAAAGAACTTTGTATCCCTTCACATGCCGAAGTAGTTGCATTGTGGATTTAGCCTAAAACATGATTTTAGAAAATATTAATTGAAAAAAGCTTTTTAAAAAACACATTTGAAAACCTTTGTATGTTGAATTCTACATATGTCCTTCTAGTGCTGAACGTTAAAAAAATATTTTAGACCCTTTTCATGCAAAATGTATAACAAATATTTTTCTCGTTTGTTATAAAGAACTTTGTATCCCTTCATATGCCGAACTAGTTGCATTGTGGATTTTGCCTAAAACATGATTTTAGAAAATATTAATTGAAAAAAGCTTTTTAAAAAACACATTTGAAAAACTTTGTATGTTGAATTCTACATATGTCCTTTTAGTGCTGAACGTAAAAAAAATATTTTAGACCCTTTTCATGCAAAATGTATAACAAATATTTTTCTTGTTTGTTATAAAGAACTTTGTATCCCTTCACATGACGAACTAGTTGCATTGTGGATTTTGCCTAAAACATGATTTTAGAAAATATTCATTGAAAAAAGCTTTTTAAAAAACCACATTTGAAAACCTTTGTATGTTGAATTCTACACATGTCCTTCTAGTGATGAACGTAAAAAAAATATTTTAGACCCTTTTCATGCAAAATGTATAACATATATTTTTCTTGTTTGTTATAAAGAACTTTGTATCCCTTCATATGCCGAACTAGTTGCATTGTGGATTTTGCCTAAAACATGATTTTAGAAAATATTCATTGAAAAAAGCTTTTTCAAAAACCACATTTGAAAACCTTTGTATGTAGAATTCTACAAATGTCCTTCTAGTGCTGAACGTTAAAAAAATATTTTAGACCCTTTTCATGCAAAATGTATAACAAATATTTTTCTCGTTTGTTATAAAGAACTTTGTATCCCTTCATATGCCGAACTAGTTGCATTGTGGATTTTGCCTAAAACATGATTTTAGAAAATATTCATTGAAAAAAGCTTTTTAAAAAACCACATTTGAAAATCTTTGTATGTTGAATTCTACATATGTCCTTCTACTGCTGAACGTAAAAAAAATATTTTAGACCCTTTTCATGCAAAATGTATAACATATATTTTTCTTGTTTTGTTATAAATAACTTTGTATCCCTTCACATGCCGAACTAGTTGCATTGTGGATTTTGCCTAAAACATGATTTTAGAAAATATTCATTGAAAAAAGCTTTTTAAAAAACCACATTTGAAAACCTTTGTATGTTGACTTCTACGTATGTCCTTCTAGTGCTGAACGTTAAAAAAATATTTTAGACCCTTTTCATGCAAAATGTATAACATATATTTTTCTTGTTTGTTATAAAGAACTTTGTATCCCTTCACATGCCGAACTAGTTGCATTGTGGATTTTGCCTAAAACATGATTTTAGAAAATATTCATTGAAAAAAGCTTTTTAAAAAACCACATTTGAAAATCTTTGTATGTTGAATTCTACATATGTCCTTCTACTGCTGAACGTAAACAAAATATTTTAGACCCTTTTCATGCAAAATGTATAACAAATATTTTTATCGTTTGTTATAAAGAACTTTGTATCCCTTCACATGCCGAACTAGTTGCATTGTGGATTTTGCCTAAAACATGATTTTAGAAAATATTCATTGAAAAAAGCTTTTTTAAAAACCACATTTGAAAATCTTTGTATGTTGAATTCTACATATGTCCTTCTACTGCTGAACGTAAAAAATATATTTTAGACCCTTTTCATGCAAAATGTATAACATATATTTTTCTTGTTTGTTATAAAGAACTTTGTATCCCTTCACATGCCGAAGTAGTTGCATTGTGGATTTAGCCTAAAACATGATTTTAGAAAATATTAATTGAAAAAAGCTTTTTAAAAAACACATTTGAAAACCTTTGTATGTTGAATTCTACATATGTCCTTCTAGTGCTGAACGTTAAAAAAATATTTTAGACCCTTTTCATGCAAAATGTATAACAAATATTTTTCTCGTTTGTTATAAAGAACTTTGTATCCCTTCATATGCCGAACTAGTTGCATTGTGGATTTTGCCTAAAACATGATTTTAGAAAATATTAATTGAAAAAAGCTTTTTAAAAAACACATTTGAAAAACTTTGTATGTTGAATTCTACATATGTCCTTTTAGTGCTGAACGTAAAAAAAATATTTTAGACCCTTTTCATGCAAAATGTATAACAAATATTTTTCTTGTTTGTTATAAAGAACTTTGTATCCCTTCACATGACGAACTAGTTGCATTGTGGATTTTGCCTAAAACATGATTTTAGAAAATATTCATTGAAAAAAGCTTTTTAAAAAACCACATTTGAAAACCTTTGTATGTTGAATTCTACACATGTCCTTCTAGTGATGAACGTAAAAAAAATATTTTAGACCCTTTTCATGCAAAATGTATAACATATATTTTTCTTGTTTGTTATAAAGAACTTTGTATCCCTTCATATGCCGAACTAGTTGCATTGTGGATTTTGCCTAAAACATGATTTTAGAAAATATTCATTGAAAAAAGCTTTTTCAAAAACCACATTTGAAAACCTTTGTATGTAGAATTCTACAAATGTCCTTCTAGTGCTGAACGTTAAAAAAATATTTTAGACCCTTTTCATGCAAAATGTATAACAAATATTTTTCTCGTTTGTTATAAAGAACTTTGTATCCCTTCATATGCCGAACTAGTTGCATTGTGGATTTTGCCTAAAACATGATTTTAGAAAATATTCATTGAAAAAAGCTTTTTAAAAAAACACATTTGAAAACCTTTGTATGTTGACTTCTACATATGTCCTTCTAGTGCTGAACGTAAAAAAAATATTTTAGACCCTTTTCATGCAAAATGTATAACATATATTTTTCTTGTTTGTTATAAAGAACTTTGTATCCCTTCACATGCCGAACTAGTTGCATTGTGGATTTTGCCTAAAACATGATTTTAGAAAATATTAATTGAAAAAAGCTTTTTAAAAAACACATTTGAAAACCTTTGTATGTTGAATTCTACATATGTCCTTCTAGTGCTGAACGTTAAAAAAATATTTTAGACCCTTTTCATGCAAAATGTATAACAAATATTTTTCTCGTTTGTTATAAAGAACTTTGTATCCCTTCATATGCCGAACAAGTTGCATTGTGGATTTTGCCTAAAACATGATTTTAGAAAATATTCATTGAAAAAAGCTTTTTAAAAAACACATTTGAAAAACTTTGTATGTTGAATTCTACATATGTCCTTCTAGTGCTGAACGTAAAAAAAATATTTTAGACCCTTTTCATGCAAAATGTATAACAAATATTTTTCTTGTTTGTTATAAAGAACTTTGTATCCCTTCACATGACGAACTAGTTGCATTGTGGATTTTGCCTAAAACATGATTTTAGAAAATATTCATTGAAAAAAGCTTTTTAAAAAACCACATTTGAAAACCTTTGTATGTTGAATTCTACACATGTCCTTCTAGTGCTGAACGTAAAAAAAATATTTTAGACCCTTTTCATGCAAAATGTATAACATATATTTTTCTTGTTTGTTATAAAGAACTTTGTATCCCTTCATATGCCGAACTAGTTGCATTGTGGATTTTGCCTAAAACATGATTTTAGAAAATATTCATTGAAAAAAGCTTTTTAAAAAACACATTTGAAAAACTTTGTATGTTGAATTCTACATATGTCATTCTAGTGCTGAACGTTAAAAAAATATTTTAGACCCTTTTCATGCAAAATGTATAACAAATATTTTTCTTGTTTGTTATAAAGAACTTTGTATCCCTTCACATGACGAACTAGTTGCATTGTGGATTTTGCCTAAAACATGATTTTAGAAAATATTCATTGAAAAAAGCTTTTTAAAAAACTACATTTGAAAACCTTTGTATGTTGAATTCTACACATGTCCTTCTAGTGCTGAACGTAAAACAAATATTTTAGACCCTTTTCATGCAAAATGTATAACATATATTTTTCTTGTTTGTTATAAAGAACTTTGTATCCCTTCATATGCCGAACTAGTTGCATTGTGGATTTTGCCTAAAACATGATTTTAGAAAATATTCATTGAAAAAAGCTTTTTCAAAAACCACATTTGAAAACCTTTGTATGTAGAATTCTACAAATGTCCTTCTAGTGCTGAACGTTAAAAAAATATTTTAGACCCTTTTCATGCAAAATGTATAACAAATATTTTTCTCGTTTGTTATAAAGAACTTTGTATCCCTTCATATGCCGAACTAGTTGCATTGTGGATTTTGCCTAAATCATGATTTTAGAAAATATTCATTGAAAAAAGCATTTTAAAAAACACATTTGAAAACCTTTGTATGTTGAATTCTACATATGTCCTTCTAGTGCTGAACGTTAAAAAAATATTTTAGACCCTTTTCATGCAAAATGTATAACAAATATTTTTATCGTTTGTTATAAAGAACTTTGTATCCCTTCACATGCCGAACTAGTTGCATTGTGGATTTTGCCTAAAACATGATTTTAGAAAATATTCATTGAAAAAAGCTTTTTAAAAAACCACATTTGAAAATCTTTGTATGTTGAATTCTACATATGTCCTTCTACTGCTGAACGTAAAAAAAATATTTTAGACCCTTTTCATGCAAAATGTATAACATATATTTTTCTTGTTTGTTATAAAGAACTTTGTATCCCTTCACATGCCGAACTAGTTGCATTGTGGATTTTGCCTAAAACACGATTTTAGAAAATATTCATTGAAAAAAGCTTTTTAAAAAAACACATTTGAAAACCTTTGTATGTTGACTTCTACATATGTCCTTCTAGTGCTGAACATTAAAAAAATATTTTAGACCCTTTTCATGCAAAATGTATAACATATATTTTTCTTGCTTGTTATAAAGAACTTTGTATCCCTTCACATGCCGAAGTAGTTGCATTGTGGATTTACCCTAAAACATGATTTTAGAAAATATTAATTGAAAAAAGCTTTTTAAAAAACACATTTGAAAACCTTTGTATGTTGAATTCTACATATGTCCTTCTAGTGCTGAACGTTAAAAAAATATTTTAGACCCTTTTCATGCAAAATGTATAACAAATATTTTTCTCGTTTGTTATAAAGAACTTTGTATCCCTTCATATGCCGAACAAGTTGCATTGTGGATTTTGCATAAAACATGATTTTAGAAAATATTCATTGAAAAATGCTTTTTAAAAAACACATTTGAAAAACTTTGTATGTTGAATTCTACATATGTCCTTCTAGTGCTGAACGTTAAAAAAATATTTTTGACCCTTTTCATGCAAAATGTATAACAAATATTTTTCTTGTTTGTTATAAAGAACTTTGTATCCCTTCACATGACGGACTAGTTGCATTGTGGATTTTGCCTAAAACATGATTTTAGAAAATATTCATTGAAAAAAGCTTTTTAAAAAACCACATTTGAAAACCTTTGTATGTTGAATTCTACACATGTCCTTCTAGTGCTGAACGTAAAAAAAATATTTTAGACCCTTTTCATGCAAAATGTATAACATATATTTTTCTTGTTTGTTATAAAGAACTTTGTATCCCTTCATATGCCGAACTAGTTGCATTGTGGATTTTGCCTAAAACATGATTTTAGAAAATATTCATTGAAAAAAGCTTTTTCAAAAACCACATTTGAAAACCTTTGTATGTAGAATTCTACAAATGTCCTTCTAGTGCTGAACGTTAAAAAAATATTTTAGACCCTTTTCATGCAAAATGTATAACAAATATTTTTCTCGTTTGTTATAAAGAACGTTGTATCCCTTCATATGCCGAACTAGTTGCATTGTGGATTTTGCCTAAATCATGATTTTAGAAAATATTCATTGAAAAAAGCTTTTTAAAAAACACATTTGAAAACTTTTGTATGTTGAATTCTACATATGTCCTTTTAGTGCTGAACGTAAAAAAAAACATTTTAGACCCTTTTCATGCAAAATGTATAACAAATATTTTTCTCGTTTGTTATAAAGAACTTTGTATCCCTTCATATGCCGAACTAGTTGCATTGTGGATTTTGCCTAAAACATGATTTTAGAAAATATTCATTGAAAAAAGCTTTTTAAAAAAACACATTTGAAAATCTTTGTATGTTGAATTCTACATATGTCCTTCTACTGCTGAACGTAAAAAAAATATTTTAGACCCTTTTCATGCAAAATGTATAACATATATTTTTCTTGTTTGTTATAAAGAACTTTGTATCCCTTCACATGCCGAACTAGTTGCATTGTGGATTTTGCCTAAAACACGATTTTAGAAAATATTCATTGAAAAAAGCTTTTTAAAAAAACACATTTGAAAACCTTTGTATGTTGACTTCTACATATGTCCTTCTAGTGCTGAACATTAAAAAAATATTTTAGACCCTTTTCATGCAAAATGTATAACATATATTTTTCTTGCTTGTTATAAAGAACTTTGTATCCCTTCACATGCCGAAGTAGTTGCATTGTGGATTTACCCTAAAACATGATTTTAGAAAATATTAATTGAAAAAAGCTTTTTAAAAAACACATTTGAAAACCTTTGTATGTTGAATTCTACATATGTCCTTCTAGTGCTGAACGTTAAAAAAATATTTTAGACCCTTTTCATGCAAAATGTATAACAAATATTTTTCTCGTTTGTTATAAAGAACTTTGTATCCCTTCATATGCCGAACAAGTTGCATTGTGGATTTTGCATAAAACATGATTTTAGAAAATATTCATTGAAAAATGCTTTTTAAAAAACACATTTGAAAAACTTTGTATGTTGAATTCTACATATGTCCTTCTAGTGCTGAACGTTAAAAAAATATTTTTGACCCTTTTCATGCAAAATGTATAACAAATATTTTTCTTGTTTGTTATAAAGAACTTTGTATCCCTTCACATGACGGACTAGTTGCATTGTGGATTTTGCCTAAAACATGATTTTAGAAAATATTCATTGAAAAAAGCTTTTTAAAAAACCACATTTGAAAACCTTTGTATGTTGAATTCTACACATGTCCTTCTAGTGCTGAACGTAAAAAAAATATTTTAGACCCTTTTCATGCAAAATGTATAACATATATTTTTCTTGTTTGTTATAAAGAACTTTGTATCCCTTCATATGCCGAACTAGTTGCATTGTGGATTTTGCCTAAAACATGATTTTAGAAAATATTCATTGAAAAAAGCTTTTTCAAAAACCACATTTGAAAACCTTTGTATGTAGAATTCTACAAATGTCCTTCTAGTGCTGAACGTTAAAAAAATATTTTAGACCCTTTTCATGCAAAATGTATAACAAATATTTTTCTCGTTTGTTATAAAGAACGTTGTATCCCTTCATATGCCGAACTAGTTGCATTGTGGATTTTGCCTAAATCATGATTTTAGAAAATATTCATTGAAAAAAGCTTTTTAAAAAACACATTTGAAAACTTTTGTATGTTGAATTCTACATATGTCCTTTTAGTGCTGAACGTAAAAAAAAACATTTTAGACCCTTTTCATGCAAAATGTATAACAAATATTTTTCTCGTTTGTTATAAAGAACTTTGTATCCCTTCATATGCCGAACTAGTTGCATTGTGGATTTTGCCTAAAACATGATTTTAGAAAATATTCATTGAAAAAAGCTTTTTAAAAAACCACATTTGAAAACCTTTGTAGTGCTGAACGTAAAAAAAATATTTTAGACCCTTTTCATGCAAAATGTATAACAAATATTTTTCTCGTTTGTTATAAAGAACTTTGTATCCCTTCATATGCCGAACTAGTTGCATTGTGGATTTTGCCTAAAACATGATTTTAGAAAATATTCATTGAAAAAAGCTTTTTAAAAAACACATTTGAAAACATTTGTATGTTGAATTCTACATATGTCCTTCTAGTGCTGAACGTTAAAAAAATATTTTAGACCCTTTTCATGCAAAATGTATAACATATATTTTTCTTGTTTGTTATAAAGAACTTTGTATCCCTTCACATGCCGAACTAGTTGCATTGTGGATTTTGCCTAAATCATGATTTTAGAAAATATTAATTGAAAAAAGCTTTTTAAAAAACCACATTTGAAAACCTTTGTATGTTGAATTCTACATATGTCCTTCTAGTGCTGAACGTAAAAAAAAACATTTTAGACCCTTTTCATGCAAAATGTATAACAAATATTTTTCTCGTTTGTTATAAAGAACTTTGTATCCCTTCATATGCCGAACTAGTTGCATTGTGGATTTTGCCTAAAACATGATTTTAGAAAATATTCATTGAAAAAAGCTTTTTAAAAAACACATTTGAAAAACGTTGTATGTTGAATTCTACATATGTCCTTCTAGTGCTGAACGTTAAAAAAATATTTTAGACCCTTTTCATGCAAAATGTATAACAAATATTTTTCTCGTTTGTTATAAAGAACTTTGTATCCCTTCATATGCCGAACTAGTTGCATTGTGGATTTAGCCTAAAACATGATTTTAGAAAATATTCATTGAAAAAAGCTATTTAAAAAATACATTTGAAAACCTTTGTATGTTGAATTCTACATATGTCCTTCTAGTGCTTAACGTTAAAAAATATTTTAGTCCCTTTTCATGCAAAATGTATAACATATATTTTTCTTGTTTGTTATAAAGAACTTTGTATCCCTTCACATGACGAAGTAGTTGCATTGTGGATTATGCCTAAATCATGATTTTAGAAAATATTCTTTGAAAAAAGCTTTTTAAAAAACCACATTTGAAAACCTTTGTATGTTGAATTTTACATATGTCCTTCTAGGGCTGAACGTAAAAAAAATATTTTAGACCCTTTTCATGCAAAATGTATAACAAATATTTTTCTTGTTTGTTATAAAGAACTTTGTATACCTTCATATGCCGAACTAGTTGCATTGTGGATTTTGCCTAAAACATGATTTTAGAAAATATTCATTGAAAAAAGCTTTTTAAAAAACCATATTTGAAAACCTTTGTATGTTGAATTCTACATATGTCCTTCTAGTGCTGAACGTAAAAAAAATATTTTAGACACTTTTCATGCAAAATGTATAACAAATATTTTTCTTGTTTGTTATAAAGAACTTTGTATCTCTTCATATGCCGAACTAGTTGCATTGTGGATTTTGCCTAAAACATGATTTTAGAAAATATTAATTGAAAAAAGCTTTTTCAAATACCACATTTGAAAACCTTTGTATGTAGAATTCTACAAATGTCCTTCTAGTGCTGAACGTTAAAAAAATATTTTAGACCCTTTTCATGCAAAATGTATAACAAATATTTTTCTCGTTTGTTATAAAGAACTTTGTATCCCTTCATATGCCGAACTAGTTGCATTGTGGATTTTGCCTAAATCATGATTTTAGAAAATATTCATTGAAAAAAGCTTTTTAAAAAACACATTTGAAAACCTTTGTATGTTGAATTCTACAAATGTCCTTCTAGTGCTGAACGTTAAAAAAATATTTTAGACCCTTTTCATGCAAAATGTATAACATATATTTTTCTTGTTTGTTATAAAGAACTTTGTATACCTTCATATGCCGAACTAGTTGCATTGTGGATTTTGCCTAAAACATGACTTTAGAAAATATTCATTGAAAAAAGCTTTTTAAAAAACCATATTTGAAAACCTTTGTATGTTGAATTCTACATATGTCCTTCTAGTGCTGAACGTAAAAAAAATATTTTAGACACTTTTCATGCAAAATGTATAACAAATATTTTTCTTGTTTGTTATAAAGAACTTTGTATCCCTTCATATGCCGAACTAGTTGCATTGTGGATTTTGCCTAAAAAATGATTTTAGAAAATATTAATTGAAAAAAGCTTTTTCAAATACCACATTTGAAAACCTTTGTATGTAGAATTCTACAAATGTCCTTCTAGTGCTGAACGTTAAAAAAATATTTTAGACCCTTTTCATGCAAAATGTATAACAAATATTTTTCTCGTTTGTTATAAAGAACTTTGTATCCCTTCATATGCCGAACTAGTTGCATTGTGGATTTAGCCTAAATCATGATTTTAGAAAATATTCATTGAAAAAAGCTTTTTAAAAAACACATTTGAAAACCTTTGTATGTTGAATTCTACAAATGTCCTTCTAGTGCTGAACGTTAAAAAAATATTTTAGACCCTTTTCATGCAAAATGTATAACATATATTTTTCTTGTTTGTTATAAAGAACTTTGTATCCCTTCATATGCCGAACTAGTTGCATTGTGGATTTTGCCTAAAACATGATTTTAGAAAATATTCATTGAAAAAAGCTTTTTCAAAAACCACATTTGAAAACCTTTGTATGTAGAATTCTACAAATGTCCTTCTAGTGCTGAACGTTAAAAAAATATTTTAGACCCTTTTCATGCAAAATGTATAACAAATATTTTTCTCGTTTGTTATAAAGAACTTTGTATCCCTTCATATGCCGAACTAGTTGCATTGTGGATTTTGCCTAAATCATGATTTTAGAAAATATTCATTGAAAAAAGCTTTTTAAAAAACACATTTGAAAACCTTTGTATGTTGAATTCTACATATGTCCTTCTAGTGCTGAACGTTAAAAAAATATTTTAGACCCTTTTCATGCAAAATGTATAACAAATATTTTTCTCGTTTGTTATAAAGAACTTTGTATACCTTCATATGCCGAACTAGTTGCATTGTGGATTTTGCCTAAATCATGATTTTAGAAAATATTCATTGAAAAAAGCTTTTTAAAAAACACATTTGAAAACCTTTGTATGTTGAATTCTACAAATGTCCTTCTAGTGCTGAACGTTAAAAAAATATTTTAGACCCTTTTCATGCAAAATGTATAACATATATTTTTCTTGTTTGTTATAAAGAACTTTGTATCCCTTCACATGCCGAACTAGTTGCATTGTGGATTTTGCCTAAATCATGATTTTAGAAAATATTCATTGAAAAAAGCTTTTTAAAAAACCACATTTGAAAACCTTTGTATGTTGAATTCTACATATGTCCTTCTAGTGCTGAACGTAAAAAAAAACATTTTAGACCCTTTTCATGCAAAATGTATAACAAATATTTTTCTCGTTTGTTATAAAGAACTTTGTATCCCTTCATATGCCGAACTAGTTGCATTGTGGATTTTGCCTAAAACATGATTTTAGAAAATATTCATTGAAAAAAGCTTTTTAAAAAACCACATTTGAAAACCTTTGTAGTGCTGAACGTAAAAAAAATATTTTAGACCCTTTTCATGCAAAATGTATAACAAATATTTTTCTTGTTTGTTATAAAGAACTTTGTATCCCTTCATATGCCGAACTAGTTGCATTGTGGATTTAGCCTAAAACATGATTTTAGAAAATATTCATTGAAAAAAGCTATTTAAAAAATACATTTGAAAACCTTTGTATGTTGAATTCTACATATGTCCTTCTAGTGCTTAACGTTAAAAAAATATTTTAGTCCCTTTTCATGCAAAATGTCTAACATATATTTTTCTTGTTTGTTATAAAGAACTTTGTATCCCTTCACATGACGAAGTAGTTGCATTGTGGATTATGCCTAAATCATGATTTTAGAAAATATTCTTTGAAAAAAGCTTTTTAAAAAACCACATTTGAAAACCTTTGTATGTTGAATTTTACATATGTCCTTCTAGGGCTGAACGTAAAAAAAATATTTTAGACCCTTTTCATGCAAAATGTATAACAAATATTTTTCTTGTTTGTTATAAAGAACTTTGTATACCTTCATATAACGAACTAGTTGCATTGTGGATTTTGCCTAAAACATGATTTTAGAAAATATTCATTGAAAAAAGCTTTTTAAAAAACCATATTTGAAAACCTTTGTATGTTGAATTCTACATATGTCCTTCTAGTGCTGAACGTAAAAAAAATATTTTAGACACTTTTCATGCAAAATGTATAACAAATATTTTTCTTGTTTGTTATAAAGAACTTTGTATCCCTTCATATGCCGAACTAGTTGCATTGTGGATTTTGCCTAAAACATGATTTTAGAAAATATTAATTGAAAAAAGCTTTTTCAAATACCACATTTGAAAACCTTTGTATGTAGAATTCTACAAATGTCCTTCTAGTGCTGAACGTTAAAAAAATATTTTAGACCCTTTTCATGCAAAATGTATAACAAATATTTTTCTCGTTTGTTATAAAGAACTTTGTATCCCTTCATATGCCGAACTAGTTGCATTGTGGATTTTGCCTAAATCATGATTTTAGAAAATATTCATTGAAAAAAGCTTTTTAAAAAACACATTTGAAAACCTTTGTATGTTGAATTCTACAAATGTCCTTCTAGTGCTGAACGTTAAAAAAATATTTTAGACCCTTTTCATGCAAAATGTATAACATATATTTTTCTTGTTTGTTATAAAGAACTTTGTATCCCTTCATATGCCGAACTAGTTGCATTGTGGATTTTGCCTAAAACATGATTTTAGAAAATATTCATTGAAAAAAGCTTTTTCAAAAACCACATTTGAAAACCTTTGTATGTAGAATTCTACAAATGTCCTTCTAGTGCTGAACGTTAAAAAAATATTTTAGACCCTTTTCATGCAAAATGTATAACAAATATTTTTCTCGTTTGTTATAAAGAACTTTGTATCCCTTCATATGCCGAACTAGTTGCATTGTGGATTTTGCCTAAATCATGATTTTAGAAAATATTCATTGAAAAAAGCTTTTTAAAAAACACATTTGAAAACCTTTGTATGTTGAATTCTACATACGTCCTTCTAGTGCTGAACGTTAAAAAAATATTTTAGACCCTTTTCATGCAAAATGTATAACAAATATTTTTCTCGTTTGTTATAAAGAACTTTGTATCCCTTCATATGCCGAAATAGTTGCATTGTGGATTTTGCCTAAATCATGATTTTAGAAAATATTCATTGAAAAAAGCTTTTTCAAAAACCACATTTGAAAACCTTTGTATGTAGAATTCTACAAATGTCCTTCTAGTGCTGAACGTTAAAAAAATATTTTAGACCCTTTTCATGCAAAATGTATAACAAATATTTTTCTCGTTTGTTATAAAGAACTTTGTATCCCTTCATATGCCGAACTAGTTGCATTGTGGATTTTGCCTAAATCATGATTTTAGAAAATATTCATTGAAAAAAGCTTTTTAAAAAACCACATTTGAAAACCTTTGTAGTGCTGAATGTAAAAAAAATATTTTAGACCCTTTTCATGCAAAATGTATAACAAATATTTTTCTCGTTTGTTATAAAGAACTTTGTATCCCTTCATATGCCGAACTAGTTGCATTGTGGATTTAGCCTAAAACATGATTTTAGAAAATATTCATTGAAAAAAGCTATTTAAAAAATACATTTGAAAACCTTTGTATGTTGAATTCTACATATGTCCTTCTAGTGCTTAACGTTAAAAAAATATTTTAGTCCCTTTTCATGCAAAATGTCTAACATATATTTTTCTTGTTTGTTATAAAGAACTTTGTATCCCTTCACATGACGAAGTAGTTGCATTGTGGATTATGCCTAAATCATGATTTTAGAAAATATTCTTTGAAAAAAGCTTTTTAAAAAACCACATTTGAAAACCTTTGTATGTTGAATTTTACATATGTCCTTCTAGGGCTGAACGTAAAAAAAATATTTTAGACCCTTTTCATGCAAAATGTATAACAAATATTTTTCTTGTTTGTTATAAAGAACTTTGTATACCTTCATATGCCGAACTAGTTGCATTGTGGATTTTGCCTAAAACATGATTTTAGAAAATATTCATTGAAAAAAGCTTTTTAAAAAACCATATTTGAAAACCTTTGTATGTTGAATTCTACATATGTCCTTCTAGTGCTGAACGTAAAAAAAATATTTTAGACACTTTTCATGCAAAATGTATAACAAATATTTTTCTTGTTTGTTATAAAGAACTTTGTATCCCTTCATATGCCGAACTAGTTGCATTGTGGATTTTGCCTAAAACATGATTTTAGAAAATATTAATTGAAAAAAGCTTTTTCAAATACCACATTTGAAAACCTTTGTATGTAGAATTCTACAAATGTCCTTCTAGTGCTGAACGTTAAAAAAATATTTTAGACCCTTTTCATGCAAAATGTATAACAAATATTTTTCTCGTTTGTTATAAAGAACTTTGTATCCCTTCATATGCCGAACTAGTTGCATTGTGGATTTTGCCTAAATCATGATTTTAGAAAATATTCATTGAAAAAAGCTTTTTAAAAAACACATTTGAAAACCTTTGTATGTTGAATTCTACATACGTCCTTCTAGTGCTGAACGTTAAAAAAATATTTTAGACCCTTTTCATGCAAAATGTATAACAAATATTTTTCTCGTTTGTTATAAAGAACTTTGTATCCCTTCATATGCCGAAATAGTTGCATTGTGGATTTTGCCTAAATCATGATTTTAGAAAATATTCATTGAAAAAAGCTTTTTAAAAAACACATTTGAAAACCTTTGTATGTTGAATTCTACATATGTCCTTCTAGTGCTGAACGTTAAAAAAATATTTTAGACCCTTTTCATGCAAAATGTATAACATATATTTTTCTTGTTTGTCATAAAGAACTTTGTATCCCTTCATATGCCGAACTAGTTGCATTGTGGATTTTGCCTAAAACATGATTTTAGAAAATATTCATTGAAAAAAGCTTTTTCAAAAACCATATTTGAAAACCTTTGTATGTAGAATTCTACAAATGTCCTTCTAGTGCTGAACGTTAAAAAAATATTTTAGACCCTTTTCATGCAAAATGTATAACAAATATTTTTCTTGTTTGTTATAAAGAACTTTGTATCCCTTCATATGCCGAACTAGTTGCATTGTGGATTTTGCCTAAATCATGATTTTAGAAAATATTCATTGAAAAAAGCTTTTAAAAAACACATTTGAAAACCTTTGTATGTTGAATTCTACAAATGTCCTTCTAGTGCTGAACGTTAAAAAAATATTTTAGACCCTTTTCATGCAAAATGTATAACATATATTTTTCTTGTTTGTTATAAAGAACTTTGTATCCCTTCATATGCCGAACTAGTTGCATTGTGGATTTTGCCTAAAACATGATTTTAGAAAATATTCATTGAAAAAAGCTTTTTCAAAAACCACATTTGGAAACCTTTGTATGTAGAATTCTACAAATGTCCTTCTAGTGCTGAACGTTAAAAAAACATTTTAGACCCTTTTCATGCAAAATGTATAACAAATATTTTTCTCGTTTGTTATAAAGAACTTTGTATCCCTTCATATGCCGAACTAGTTGCATTGTGGATTTTGCCTAAATCATGATTTTAGAAAATATTCATTGAAAAAAGCTTTTTAAAAAACACATTTGAAAACCTTTGTATGTTGAATTCTACATACGTCCTTCTAGTGCTGAACGTTAAAAAAATATTTTAGACCCTTTTCATGCAAAATGTATAACAAATATTTTTCTCGTTTGTTATAAAGAACTTTGTATCCCTTCATATGCCGAAATAGTTGCATTGTGGATTTTGCCTAAATCATGATTTTAGAAAATATTCATTGAAAAAAGCTTTTTAAAAAACACATTTGAAAACCTTTGTATGTTGAATTCTACATATGTCCTTCTAGTGCTGAACGTTAAAAAAATATTTTAGACCCTTTTCATGCAAAATGTATAACATATATTTTTCTTGTTTGTTATAAAGAACTTTGTATCCCTTCATATGCCGAACTAGTTGCATTGTGGATTTTGCCTAAAACATGATTTTAGAAAATATTCATTGAAAAAAGCTTTTTCAAAAACCACATTTGAAAACCTTTGTATGTAGAATTCTACAAATGTCCTTCTAGTGCTGAACGTTAAAAAAATATTTTAGACCCTTTTCATGCAAAATGTATAACAAATATTTTTCTCGTTTGTTATAAAGAACTTTGTATCCCTTCATATGCCGAACTAGTTGCATTGTGGATTTTGCCTAAATCATGATTTTAGAAAATATTCATTGAAAAAAGCTTTTTAAAAAACACATTTGAAAACCTTTGTATGTTGAATTCTACATATGTCCTTCTAGTGCTGAACGTTAAAAAAATATTTTTGACCCTTTTCATGCAAAATGTATAACAAATATTTTTCTCGTTTGTTATAAATAACTTTGTATCCCTTCATATGCCGAACTAGTTGCATTGTGGATTTTGCCTAAATCATGATTTTAGAAAATATTCATTGAAAAAAGCTTTTTAACCCTCCCGTTGTCCTGTCCGGGTCAAAAAGACCCAGGCTACGTGTTAGAGTGAGTGGCTGTATAACCCCTAGCGTTGCCCTGTCTTGTCCGGGGTCAGACAGACCCAGGCTACGTGTCAGTGCCTATGTGTTAGAGGGAGCGGCTGTATATCCCGTGCCGCTGTCCTGTCCTGTCCCGTCCCGCTGTCCTGTCCTGTCCTGTCCGGGGTCAAAACGACCCAGCCTACGTGTCAGTGCCTATGTGTTAGAGCGTGTGGCTGTATATCTCCTCCCGCTGTCCTGTCCGGGTCAAACAAAAATAAAAATAAAAATAAAAAGACCCAGCCTACGTGTCAGTGCCTATGTGTTAGAGCGAGTGGCTGTATGACCCCTAGCGTTGTCCTCTCGTGTCCTGGCTGGGGTGAAAACGACCCAGGCTACGTGTTAGAGTGTTAGAGCGAGTGTGTGCTGTGCTGTGAACGGGACCCTTGCAAATGAAATTAAATGAACTTTTATTGGTCACATTGTAGGTACAGACATTACAGTGAAATGTTTTTTTTTTTTTTTACTTTGTAAAGAATCTGGTGATTTCCTTGTAATATTGTAGGTGTGTGTGTCACTAGTCGAGGACAATGCTGGAAACCCAAGATAACCATTTCCTCGACAAGTGAATACATGTCATCTGCTCTTCGGCTTGCTGACAATCGAACATCTCCGCACGTGTTTCATTCTGACAGTCTGTCAACTTGTATACCTGCGGTACAATATTTTGGGTTTTCGTGAAATCACAAGGTATGCCTAGGCTCGAACGGATCCCCATCATGGCGTGTTGTTTGGGGCCAACAGAAAAGCCTTGAAATATCCAGGCGACTGTCTTCATCAGAAGTGTCTGTTCCTCATCTGAGAGATCTGTCATGTGGACACCGCTACACACGGATGAGATGTCGCATGGCATTTGCCGATATGTCCGATAATATGTCAACAAATGGTCTCGGACGTGGCTGTGACGAACGTCCATGTCCCACATGTCGTAGTACAAAGCACAAGTACAAGACTCGCTGTCGTCGAAACCGGTCAACGTTGCAGCACAGGGACACCATCCCACAGCTTCACGGTGTATCTTCTGCACATGGTCCCGGTGTGTCACCATGATGTGTGACACTGCACCGTGGTAGAACCACAAGAGCAGAGCCTGTCCTACGACCCGAACGAGCCACAGCTCATACCTCAACAGACTATATTTGGGTTCGACAAATAGTCTCACCTCCAGTTTGTTGTTGGGCATGACCGAGAGGCTTTTCACCGTGTACCCGAGAAGTATGGGTATGTTGTTCACTACCCGATTGAACGCAGAATAGATGTCGTTGAAGTTGATGGTGTTCAGATTCAGTCGAGTCGACCCTCCGACGATGCCCAGACCGATCACGGTGCCGACGACGGTGGTGGTGGTGGTGGTAGTAGTTACGTGACTGGAGTCCGACGTGTGTATGTCAAACACTGCAGTGATGCAGCAAGAATCCCCCTTCACGTTTTCTGTGTTCTGGAAAGTCGACATAGCTTCGATCGATGTTGTTTGTCTGTGAGACACGAACCTGTTATATTGTGGATTCAATGACCACTCCCATAGAAATAATAAATTATATTATATTCATTTATTTTTTATTGTTTTTGGGGGGGTTAATGTTAGAGCCTAGGTGTTAGAGCGAGTGGCTCGCTGTATATCTCCTCCCGCTGTCCTGTCCTGTCCTGTCCGGGTCAAAAAGACCCAGGCTACGTGTCAGAGCCTAAGGTGTTAGAGCTAGTGGCTGTGTATCTCCTCCCGCTGTGCTGACCGGGTCAAAAAGACCCAGGCTACGTGTCAGAGCCTATGTGTTTGAGCTAGTGGCTGTATATCCCCTCCCGCTGTCCTGACCGGGTCAAAAAGACCCAGGCTACGTGTCAGTGCCTAGGTGTTTGAGCTAGTGGCTGTATATCCCCTCCCGCTGTCCTGTCCGGGTCAAAAAGACCCAGGCTACGTGTCAGAGCCTAGGTGTTAGAGCTAGTGGCTGTATATCCCCTCCCGCTGTCCTGACCGGGTCAAAAAGACCCAGGCTACGTGTCAGTGCCTATGTGTTTGAGCTAGTGGCTGTATATCCCCTCCCGCTGTCCTGTCCGGGTCAAAAAGACCCAGGCTACGTGTCAGAGCCTAGGTGTTAGAGCTAGTTGCTGTATAACCCCTAGCGTTGTCCTGTCCTGGCTGGGGTCAAACGGACCCAGGCTACACGTTAGAGGCATAAGCTCTGAGCCAGAGGTACTAGGTAAGCCGTAAACAAAAACAGCAACACCAAGAACAACTACTACTACTACTACTACTACTACTACTACTACTACTACTACTACTACTACTACTACTACTACTACTACTACTACTACTACTACTACTACTACTACTACTACTACTACTACTACTACTACTACTACTACTACTACTACTAATATTGCCTCCGTGGCATGTCCGGACACGTGCCGAAAAGAGAGGTCTTGGGGACTTCCCCAGCCTGGGTGCCGAAGCTATTATGAGTGCTGTGCGATTCACTGCCAAACAGGTCCTAGAACAGATATTTTCCAATGACTCTGACTGCGACGAGGAAGCGGACGAGGAAGCGTCCGAAGAAGAAGACGGGGAGGAATACAACCCAGAGGACGAGGAGACCACAGAGGACGACGACGACGACGACGACTACGACGCCGCAGCCGCCGCCGCTGACGACGAGGACGATGTCCAAGTAGAACAAGGTCAAGGCGTAGAAGACGAACGAGACGATGACGACGACGACGACGAATACGACGACCAACAAGAAGAAGAAGAAGAAGAAGAAGAAGAAGAAGAACAAGGGGAAGAACAAGGGGAAGGTGAAGGAGAGCGAGGAGAGCGAGGAGACCTCCGCCGCTGCCGCAGCCGCCGCCGCCACAGCATCAGCCCCAGAACACAACACGATATCCCTCGAGTGGAAAGAGAGACATTCGTGTCGAGAAACGGCCAAATCCAATGGTGCTCGGTGCCCTGTGACAACAATCGGGGCGTCGGAGGGGCCGCAGCAGCGGCAAAAAGTAACAGGCCGGTTGCTGAGGTGCCGGAGGACATGAGGCCCGGGCCTACTAGGCAGGCCATAGGCCAAGCCCGCGACATCCTCTCCACGTTTCGCTTGTTTTTCACACCCGAGATAGAAGACATCATCCTGGAGATGACCAATCTGGAGGGCGTTCGAAAATACGGAGCCCGAGGCGACGGGGACGGCGACGGCGACTGCGACGACCGCCACTACGCCGCCGCCGACGACGGCCACGAAGACCACGAAGACCGCGACCGCGGCGGCGGCCGCTGGAAAGCGATGGACTCCACAGACCTGCGAGCCTACGTAGGGCTGCTCATCCTAGCCGGCGTGTACAGGTCCCGAGGCGAAGCGGCCTCTAGTCTCTGGGACGCCGAGAGCGGAAGGACCATTTTCCGCGCAACCATGCCGCTCAAAGTCTTTCACGCTTACTCGAGACTCCTTCGCTTCGACGACCGCCAGACCAGAGCCGAGAGACGCGCAGCAGGCGGCAGTGACAAACTTGCGGCCGTGAGAGAGGTCTGGGACAAGTGGGTCGAGAGGCTGCCGCTCCTCTACAACCCCGGGCCCGACGTGACGGTGGACGAGCAACTGGTCCCTTTCAGAGGTGTGCCGGGGCCAACAACACCGTACAAGAGCACAACAGCAACAACACTGAACACAACATTGAACACAACACTGAACACAACACAACACAAGACAACACGCTAAAGCTAATCTCTTGTCTTTCCTCTCCTCTCTCTCTCTCTCTCTCTCTCTCTCTCTCTCTCTCTCTCTCTCTCTCTCTCTCTCTCTCTCTCTCTCTCTCTCTCTCTCTCTCTCTCTCTCTCTCTCTCTCTCTCTCTCTCTCTCTCTCTCTCTCTCTCTCTCCTCCAGGCCGATGTCCTTTCCGCCAGTATATCCCAAGCAAGCCGGCCAAATACGGCATCAAGACATGGGTGGCCTGCGACTCCAAATCCAGCTACGCCTGGAAGATGCAGGTCTACACCGGCAAGGCCACATGCGGAGGCCCCGAGAAGAACCAGGGGATGAGGGTCGTGCTCGATTTGACGCAGGGACTCAGGGGTCACAACGTCACCTGCGACAATTTCTTCACCTCATACGAGCTCGCGCGCCAGCTCCTGACCAGGAACGTCACCGTGGTCGGCACAGTCAGAAAGAACAAGCCAGAGCTCCCGCAGGCGCTGCTCGCCTCAAAGGACAGGCTCCTCTTCTCCTCCAAGTTCGCCTTCACGCCCACCACCGCTCTAGTGTCCTACCTGGCAAAGAAAAACAAGAACGTCTTACTCCTGAGCACGCTGCACACCGAGGCTCACGTTAGCCGTCGCCAGGACAAGAAGCCGGCCATCGTCCTAGACTACAACAGCAACAAGGGAGGTGTGGACAACCTAGACAAGGTGATTGGAACCTACAGCTGCAGGAGGATGACCGCGCGCTGGCCCCTGGTCATCTTCCACAACATCCTTGACGTGTCCTCTTACAACGCTTTTGTCATATGGCGAGAGCTCAACCCCACTTGGATGCCTGGCAAGCGAAACAAGAGGAGGGTGTTCCTCGAGCAGCTGGGAAAGGCACTAGTGACTCCGTTCATACAAAGAAGGGCCCGTCTCCCTCGCACCGAAGCCTCTGCGGCGCTCGTCAAAGCTGTTCAGAGGGCTACGTATCGTGATCAGCCCCGGCGGGATCACGCCCCCGCAGCACCGGACCACGCAGCACCACCGGCCCAAGCACCCAACCCCGCACAACCCAGTAAGAGGAAGAGGTGTCAGGTCTGCCCCACAAAGAAGGACTGTAAAACACACACGGTGTGCACCAGGTGTAACAAATACATCTGCAAAGGCTGCTCGCACCCATACTGTCCCACATGTTCCAACTGGGCCTTTAGTGAGAGGGGGACAGTTCGACCCGGAGGGCACGGCGTGTGTACAGAATACCAGGACAACGGGAGGGTTATCATCCATACTCAAACAGTACAGCGGTACAGTCCACGGAATGTGGTCCAATAGGGGGGTGTTTTTAAATCGCATACCCAAACTCACACAGTCCACAAGCCGGTGAAGCAGGTATAAGGTATTAATGACTTTACCAATGACAATAGCAAAGACCTCTAGAGTAGAATAGACTAATTGATGGCGGGGTGTCAGGATACTATGCTTGCTACTGGGGACCCATGTAGAGAGAAGCAGTTCAACCCTATCGGGGCTGCAGATGCGCAGGTTCTTTGCAACAGGCTGAAGGTGAATTGCTTCAAGGACCAGTCTGTACTGAGTACAGTCACTGGTGAGTTAGGGGCTCCGTGCAAAAACATACCGATAAAAGGCGACGGCAATTGTTTCTTCAGAGCGGTCAGTGAAGCGGTTTGTGGTACAGATGAGTTTCATAGAACCATTCGAAATGTCGTCGTGGAGCAGCTACAAAGCAATGATGTGATATACACCAGCATGTTGAGAAGTGGCTACCGTTCAGTTTCAGACTACATTACCAAATCACAAATGGCCTCTCTAGGTACTTGGGCTACGGAAGTGGAGATTCAAGCAGCTGCAGATTGTTTGGGTGTAAGCATATATACATACTACACCGGGAGGTGGCTTATACACCGTTGTAATGGTGTAAAGGTGTCTAACCAGGGGATCTATTTGGAGAATGTTGGTAACCACTTTGAGACAGTTGTTTGCGTCCAGAGGCATCAGATGCTGTCTTGCTATGGGTACTGCAAAGTAGATAGAAGTAGGACCAGTGTTACGCCACTAAGAGACGAGTGTTCAGCCTCACTCTGGTCCGATTTTGAGAGTGCAAGGCTATCACCAAGCTCAAGTTACTACAATGATTGGACGTGTGAGGAACATCACGGAGACCCAATAGAGGACAATGGAAATGTATATGAAACTATAGGTGATAATGTTGACAACACCATGCTTCAGGAAGCTGAACCCCATGACCAGTACTTGTCAAACAACAGCCCTGTAGACGACCAAATGTTTTACGGAGCAGATTCATGCGAGAACGGTTGTACGCAAAAAACATTCAACCCTTCCGATTCCGATAGGTGCGATTCCGAGATCGATTGGGAAGGAAGCATGATGTATCCATTTGAATACGAAACTCTAGGTGATCAACTGGAGGACACCAGGCTTCAGGAAACAGAACCCGGTGACCAGTACGAGTCAAACAACAGCCCTGTGGACGACCAGCACCTATATGACTCAGATGCATGCGGGAACAGTTGTAGACAACACACATTCAGCCCTGCAGATTCCAACCGGTCCGATTCAGAGACCGATTGCCAAGCAACAATGGCAGGTGACTACAATGATTGGACGTATGAGCACGAACACGACACTCTAAGTGATACCGTGGAAGACACCAGGAGTCAGGAGGAGGACACCCCTCCCCAGTACGGGTCAAACACCAGACATGTGGACAGGGACAATGTTTACAAAGAAGCGGTTGACGACTACTTCGACGTTGACGATGACGATGTTGAAGATATGGTTCGAGCCGAGGAGGATGCTAAAAAACATCAGCAGATAGATCTCATGCTTAAGTGGTCGATATTGAACAGAACGTGGCACTCCTTTCTAGAATGGCTAGGTGAGCGCTGGTGGGGCTCAGTCTCTGCAGATCAGATTAGCTCCTTCATGGGCGGACCTAAGATTCGCTTTGGAGATATTGTTATTGCGGCACACTTTGGTGACATGCCCGGAGGAGTATGTTCGGTTACGGCGAAGACTCAGAACGAAGTACTGACATTTCATGTGGCCATCTGTGGAGGCAGTTACATATGTAAGGACTTGGTAGAGGGCGACTTCTCTACGCCAATTGACATAATACGACATCTGGTCGATAAGCTGGGTGAAGGGCGCATTCTGCGTCAACATTGGACAATACCTCACAACCCAGACTACTTTTCCGTGACACATATAGCGGGACAAATGTGTTACATGATGAAGGTGCTGAAAGACTCATGGTGGGGAGCGTCATACGGCAACGAAGTATGGTCACCCCATTACCGTGAAGTAATAGAGCATCTACGAAAGAAAGGACCAATGTACGAGAACCCGGCTGCAGCAATTCATTATATGGACGATGTCAGCCTGGGATACCTGTTTGACATTGTCACTGCATTTGGGAATAGATTCAAGGTGACGTTCGATACCTTTGGTTTTACAGTAGGGACAAGGGCACACTTCTCAGATATCGCAGGTGTGCTGTCCTACATCAGCAGGATTGACAGAGTCACATTTGTATCTCCACCCTGTTCCCTGATGCACGCGCACCAGAGCTTAGGGGATGTAGATTACATTGCCAATCCACAGCGCGTCGTACACTCACGAGCAACCTGTAATGTATTGCAACTATAGGTGCTTATGTGATGAGTGGTGTATCCCTGTTGTACTATGTCATGTACATTGTAATGTAAGCCTCCTTGTGTTGTAATACATGTCTATGGATATCTGTGAATAAATACAAAATACTTGTGAAACTACGAATGTCCATTCACGTTTATTGAAATAGTACATTGGACCCTTCAGTCTGACAATATCCATACACAAACAGTGACTTTGCACAATATACAATCTGGAACATAAACATACATAATCATACAATGGGTGATCAAAGGAATAAACAGGGCTTCTCCTTAGTCATCCTCCTCAATTGGCACGTAGGCGTCCTCATACTCTTCTTCGTCATCGGCCATGTACTTGGGAGACAGAAGAGTAATCACATTACCCATAGTCCATACACACAGTGAATGTGCCATCACATTACACATTTCATATCTACCATGTCATCCTCTGCATTGTTACCCTGGTGAAGAGGAGGCAACGCTGGTTGAGGGTGAGGTTGTGCATGGTTGAGGACCTCGGGGTGCAACAGGGGATGCAGTTGGTGTAACTCAGGATGTTGAGGTTCCTCTCTGTCAGACGTTAGTATGTAATCGCTCTCCTAAGATGTATATTGTATGGAAAGAAATAGCAAAGTAGAATTTGCAAATGGTCATGGTATGTACAACAGTGCATGCAATATGATCAGCAAAGTCATCCACAATATATCTGAGTACCTACGGAACGGCTCAGTAGTACGGTAGACACCTGTGGAGTGGAGAGTAATTTCAGAAAGCATACCAAGTACTTAGGAGTATCATCTCTTGTACAAGCATAGTGCGTAACCTAGGGTGTAATGACTTTATCCTACCGCGCTGAGCTCGCTGGTTTCGGTTTCTATACCACTCTCCTCAGACATCATGCAGACTGTGATATGAACAATGGGTTGAGTGAACGATATACAGGTGTATACCCATCGGATATAGTAACCCAAGATTAGTACCGAAATGTTAATTTAGCTCAATCACTTTACCAGTACGTACTACTTACGATGTGTGTAGCAAACTATAGCCGATGCACATGAAACATATAGCAAATATATTAGGGACTATGGCGTATGTGAAGACAAGCAACTTCGATTCACTCCGTTTCTGTAGGCAAAGAGTAGGAATGGAAAACAACTATGGCAACTGGCATCTATTGAACAACACATGGGCGTCATTTGTAGGCTGGATGCAAGACCGATGTTGGTGGGGATCCGTATCTCAACAGCAGATTATGTCTCTGATGAACAGACCTGAGGTTAATGTAGGAGCCATTGTAATGGCAGGATACTTTGGTTCAATGCCTGGAGGAGTGTGTTCAGGTATGGTGAAATATGATGAGAATACCGTGATCACATTTGGTGTATACCTCACAAGAGGACATTACAGATGCACCGACTTTGTCCAATTCCAATATAAAAACCCAGTTAGAATGATACAAGATCTGATTGCAGAAGTCCCACACGGGTACTTGATGGCTACACCGGGAGACATTCCGGAACCTCCGAACCTGGGTTCCTGCTGCAAACGCATAGTGGAAGACATGCGTGACATGATACAGTCCCTGAAAGGTGCATGGTGGGGACTTTCACCTGGCAGTTCCCCAGGGTCATGCGAGCACATAGAAGTGATAAAGGATCTAGAAAAGATGGAAGAGGAATACCAAAATCCGGCTGCCTCAATCTGTTATATGGATGAAGAGCGTCCTGGCTACCTCTTTGAAATTGTAACAGCAAAAGACAAAATATATAAGGTAACCTTTGATCGTTCGGGGTTTACTTGTGGGACCGGTGACCCCTTCCCCACATTGAGAGGTTTGCTGTACTACATGACAACGTTTGAAAATTTGACATTTGTAACCAGGCCCTTTCCTACGATGCAAGAGCTCTGCAGGAGCACAATGGAAAGGGCTGAGTATATCGAGGGTGACATGCCACCTCAGCTACAACGCTTCATAAAGGCAAGCCCTTATGAACGTGAACAGAGATGGAGGAAACCGTAGAATGCTATGCATAGCACATCTCAACGGAATTATTTACACCTGTAGTACTACTGATGTGTGTATCAAGTGGCATGTGGCAACCAGCAAAGGACCTCTGATGAGCATTACACATATACAGAACTAGGGTGTGTGACTATGGCAAGCAATGTTGACTCGCTCCGTGGCCGTAACAAATCCCGCAAGCCTGTTCCATACAGTACCGAAAATGATGGAAACTGGCATACATTGGATACAACATGGTTGTAATTTTCAATGCTGCAGCAATCTGTCATATGGATGACAACAGTCCTGGATAGCTGTTTGAAATTGTAACGTCCAAAGGACATATATACTCTGTTACGTTTGACACGTCTGGGTTTGAGTTTGGGTACGAGTTAAAGGCATCTACCATTAGAGATGTTGTGGTATACATGACAACGGTTAAAAACGTCACCTTTGTGACAAGACCTTTGCCTGTGATGCAATAGGTCCAAAGGAGCTGGATGTGCAATGATGAACATGTGTCAGCCTGTATGAGTTTAATTGAAGTGTACCGTGTAACCTGTTATGTCCTGGCATAAATAAATACATAAATGACCATCCGTGTGGTGATGCTTGACTCTTTATTCACACACTGTACAATAATATACACCTGTCCTCACCCATACCATGTTTACCAATCCTAAGTAACGTTACGGGATTATTCAACATATCATTTCGAATAGACTTGGATATATCATCAACAACACATGTGTGGTCAGCTTGGTGATGGCAATATCTGTTTGCAAACCTATATACCTGGCTTTAGAGTATGTAGTCACAGAGATGTACGAACATCAGATGGACAGTCTCATCACGTCATTGACAATAGTATATGACTTGCCATCAATACACAACAGTGCATAACCATCCATTTCATGATCTGTTTTATTTATACACACACAAAAAAACACATTACATATACCATTCACTTGCCAGCCTGCCCATTTCACCCATAGTAGAAGGTACACCAATCGTTTAACGTCATATTTTTATTGAACATAAACTTCAACGGAGTCCTCCTGATGACCACGTCTGTGCTCAACTGTGAGATGTTTGCAATACTCTCTAATTGGTCATCGTCCGCAGGCCGCAAGCCATTGATGAGTCTTCCATAGATGGCAGAGATAGTTGATCCGTATATTATGGTTAGGGACATAGACCCGGTTATTTCACCTATGTTCCCAGAGGGGCTCTCGACCAAGACTCTGATGTGAGGCGTACGGCTGTCTACTATGGCCATGTTATCAGCGTACTCGCTCATGGTATGGTACAGGGATGAAATGTATTTCATCGCCGCGTATGATATTGAAATGTCTCCCTTGTATTTGTTTCTAGTAGGGAAAGATGTACATTCAAGCTCTCGCAATGAACGGTCCGTTGCCATCTCCTGAGTGACACGTGTTACAATGTCAAGGTTGTCAAGGGAAGCAGATCTCAAGAGTGCTAGGAGATTTCTGAGAGCCACATAGTCATTGTCAGAGCTGGGTTGGTGGGAAGGTATACACACGTAACCGTCCGCACACCGAGGGAAAGAGAATGACGGAAGTCCACCTTGGCCTTTCATGATGCAGGCGACGCCAATCTCAGAACACAGGTCGCAGGTGAATTCAAACTGCCCTCGAGTAAAGCCAAGGAGGACATCGAGAGCCCCTCTCGCTCTGTCCGAGGTCCAGAGGCTGTTTGACATCATGAACGCCAAGACATTGACGAGAGCCTGCCTGTTTTCTTCATCGTACATAGATGGGTTGCGTGTAAAAGGTACTGCGTCGGTGCCGGCTATCTTCATACAGGATCCACAGTCAATGTCCACCTGCCACTTTGAGGAAAGCTTACACGGATCGTTCGTCAGGACCCTTGTCTTGTTATCGTTGAGTACGGTGAACTTGACTGGTATTCTTTCCAAAGTGCCTTGCTTGTACGCTGTAACACTCATGTTGTCAATTGTGAACAGGGTGCTGCAGTCTCCGAAGGGTATGAGGCCGTTCAGGTCGATTCTGAATGTAGCAGGCTGATGGGCCTGACTGACCCTGGTCATGGTGTGGGAGAAAACGTACTCCTTCTGACTGAAAGACATTCTTAATCGGGTGTAAGCTGGGTTTGAAAGGGGGGATACACCTTTTCCAGTGTTTGATTGACGCGTATCTAGGGATTCATATATATGGTGATTTTCATCTCAGTCAACGTTTAGCAGAGGGTTGCTTGGGGCAATGTGGAGGAGAGCGAGGATCAAGAGAGCCAGCGTTTTTCGTTGACACACTGTCCTATCTTTCTCCTCTTGTCTTGGCCGTAGACGTGCTGGATAAGCTTGTGGGCCGGTACGTTGTTTGCAAACAGGTCTCTGTAGAAGTTTTTACAGCCTGCGCAATGATATGTAACCTGTCTGCAATCTACGGGAGAACGCGTCCTCTTGCCGAGCTTGGCTTGGATGGGTATGAGCCACTTCTTCTCCCTGAAGGTCTCCATCCACGTGCTCATGAGTGTGGTGTCGGCACAGGAGTAGGGCATGATGCAAAGAACCGAGCCGGGGTACATAGGGGCCGCTGAGCTGAACGCTTCGGGAGTGTGCACATGCAACACCAGTACGGTCTGATACAGAAGACCGGCCAGGTCAACTAGAGTCCTCTCACACAGCTCGCTTCTCGCTATGGACAGGCTCCCGGTAGAGGAGTCAATGCCCGCGTCTGTCAGCATGACAGTCGGCACGGAAATCGAGATGAAGGTTTCCGAGCAGGGACGAGGTAAAGAGTCGTCGTTTCTGAGGGACACTATGCCTTCAGAGATGGCTTCGGTGAGCCTTTTCCCGAGCAAAGCGCTTAGGTTCCTGTAGACGTCTCGGGGCTTTAGGGACATGTCCTCGGTGATCACCTTGAGGCATGTCTCGAGTTTCTCACCCGGTAGACGAGCTACTGTCTCCCTGTTTATCCTTAGGTGTTCCAACTCCCGAGTCCCGCCTGCCGGTATCATGTGTTCGGGGCAGTTGTTCATTACGGTGTTGAAAGTCACAGTGCCCCTCTTCAACCTCTCTCTGATAGAGGCGACGGAGGTGAGCAGGTGCTCCTTACAATCATCCAGGCTTTGGGCACCCAGAGCAGAGCTGTACATGTAGCGAGGCAAGCAGTAGTCTATAATGCAGTGAGCCACAAGCTTCCCGGAGCGGTTGACCAAGGTACAGTCTGAGTAGTGAGCTATCAACACCCTAGAGTTGGCGAAACATTTGTTGAAAGGCTGGTAGGGGTGAGCTATGAGCTCCGTGTGACAAGAGGAGGAACCTATGAATGTGGCCTGGTGTGCTTGGCGAACCTGGTCCGAGGTATCATCGCATGGGGCGGTGTTAAGGTCTGATTGAAGGTCGCATCCGTACTCCCTATCGCTCTCAGGGACCTTTCCGGATTCTGAGACTTTGGCCTCGCACATGAGCGAGCCTCCGAACATGGCCGTGATACACCCTGTGTTAGCCTGGAGGTTCAACGGGTATCTGTAGAAAGCGGCTTCGCATGGGTTGCACTTGTGATACTCGATGCACTCGACAGGCTTGACGGAGAGTCCCGTGATCTGCTGTAGCCACGTCTTTACAGTTTCTACGTAGGTGGTTTTCACGCTGGAGTTGGCAACTTTAAAGCGATCCAGTGTTTGTTGACTAAAGCACTTGTTCTTTGAGGATTTGATGAGAGTGCTCCAAGGAAAGAACCCCGCTCCCATCTTGGACGCAATGAGCTCAGAAGCTTTGCACGTGAGCAAGTCTCTGAGGATGGCTTGCTTGCTAGAGAACATGTGGTTCATGCAGTATGTCCAGTCCTTGTACAGCGTTCTCACTTTTACGGCATCGACCGAGTCAGACCCGGAGGCGCCAGCAGGAACTAGTGTCGTGGAGACCCCAGAGAATCCAGAGTCCAGCTGCAAGGTTAGAACATCCTCCACTCTGTAGGGGATGAGAAAGGAGCTAGCTCGATGCAGCTCTAACCACCGGCCGATATCGTCAACGAGGGGTTCCCGCTCCAGGTACAGGATGACATCGCCGGGCTTGAGCTTGTGCCAGGGAGAAGTGGAGAAGCAGGAGACATTGTCAGTCTCCAGTTTGATGCAGTCTCCCCTCATTACGCAAGCTATGAAGGTGTCCGTAACTGCAGAATCGCAAGGGGACCGCATGCTTTTGAAGGCCGACAGGCCCCTAACTTTCACGGAGACAGAGGACAGATCCCCGTTGTCGTCTAGGCTGTGAGTGAGAGCCACATAGGTCTTCTTAGCTACGTGGCAGTATATGGAGCAACTGTTTTCATATTCCAGCTTGACTCGCCTGTGTTTTACGAAGGGTCCCGTTACGTCCGTGTATTCTTCAGACCCAGGGACTCTGGCCGCGTAGACGGGATAGCCTTCCTTGGTGAATGTTCCTCTCGGGTCTCTGACTACATTTTGGTGTGTGTTACCTCGGCCTATCACGTACATCCTCTGGAGAGTGTCCTCCACCAAGGCGGTGTGCACATAGTCCAGAAAGGCAGGCACCTGCTCGCCAGCCCGTTTAAACTTGTCACCCAAAGCCGTCCGGGCCTTACACGCGAAGCTCTCCAGGAGTTTGTTTTCACTATCCCGACCGGGCGCGTTGTCTCTGCACACGACGACTAGGTCGGGCACGTCACTCTCAGGAAGGTCTCCGGGTCCGTATCCAGCTGAGACCATGACGCTGTCGGTGTCTCCGTATACAACGGGGCAGCGGTGCTTGTAAAAGGTAGCCACGCAGCTGTTTACCACGGCAATCTGTTGCCTGCCGTGGCCAGATATGAGAGGCCCGCAAGGGTGAGGAGCCGTTCCGTAGAAGGAGTTGGCAAGGACTTTACACTCTCCCTCCTGCATCTTGTAGTAGGCCCGCTCGGCCTCACTGATGTCAGGGTTCTTGAGCTTCCTCTTGAACTCGGCTCGCTGGTTGAGGTAGTACTCCACCGAGGAAGCGAATACGGCCGGCGCACGTACAAAACATCCTTGGGTCTGGTCGTATTTGAGAATGAGCGATGCGTACTCAAACCCCTCAGCTTCCCAGTTGTAACAAACCCAACCAGATAGATCATGGGGGAAGTTCACGGGAGGCCAAGGGATGGTGGTCTCAGGTGAGATGTTGAGAGCGCACATGATGGACGGGTACATACTCGAGAAGTCAAACGAAAGCTCAAGTCCCATTCCGGGACCGGAATAGTGTAGGCCCGTGAGAGGATCACACACAGCTCCCCCCTTCCACTTCTCGCTATCACCATTGTCAGACTGGAGCCTCGGGTCCCATCTCAAGCGGCTGTTTAATTCCATACCCAATGGTCCGGCTTTCACTCTGAGAGTATCAAGTGTAAACTTAAGCTGAGGGAGCTGAACCGAGTGAATGCTCTGCACGAATCCACCAAACATATCCCCTCGGCCGTGCACCACGACGTCTATATTGAGAGTGGTCCTACATCGATGGAACAGATTTGATACGGGCCTGAAGACTTTAGCCAGCCTGGCGCACAACTGCGAGTCGACCAAGTTGTAGACTAGCACAGCAAAGAGACTCTTTCCCCCCATCCTGATCATCTCGTCCATTTGACAGTAACCAACATCTGCCAGCTTGCAAAGCTTTCTGGTGTCCTTCGGAGGCTTTCTGTGCAGCGCCCTGGCTTTTGCGATGACAAAGGGGGCAACGTCGTTCAACTTCATGCTGGTGCACTGAAACTTGATCTCTCTAGTCCCAGCCATCCTGTACAGATCGATGATGTTCATACCGCAGCTGTTCATTTTGAAGTGGCCCAGCTTGGCCTTGCCTTTGTTGAACTTTTCGATGTGCACAGATATCATTTGGAGCTTGTACTCGGTCAAGGTCCCGTGCATCAACACAGAGTCTAGGTTCTTCAGCATGTCCTTGTACATGTCCAGGTAACGTACGTTTTCAAACTGGAAGAAAGGCAACACATCCTTGGCCAGGGCCCTGGTCATAAAGAGCCCGTGCCAGGCTTGCAATAGAGAGGAACATCGTTTCTGGGTAGCGCTGTCGAGGCGCTTGGCGTAGTTTGATTCAGCGTAGAAATGCACACGCTGCTCAATCACCCTGATGTCGAATTCGGCGTTGTACACGTACAGGAGTTCTATTTCCTGGTGGTAGAGCACTTGGATCATTGTCTCCAGGAGTGCGAGCTCTCCGGAGCACGGGTGTATTGAAATCCTCTTGACATCATCTAAACCTGCGCCCCTTGCCAGTTCGTGGTTGGCCTCTGGGTAACAGTTCTGTGTTACCTTACATTTGTTATAGACAACTATCAGCAGCTTCCTGTGCTGCTCGGGTGATGTCTTGGGTATATGGGAGTTGATGATCACGAGAGAGACGCAAGTTATCTCGTGCTGCTGACCTGGCATGTCTGGCGACAGAGCTGGTATGGAAACGTGTTTACTCTGTCGGGGCAGCTGTTTCCTGCCAGTGTCTAGTATTTGGACCAGCTTATTCCTGTACTCTGTCATGTCCTCTACCATGCGCTCGGTGCAGTAGGGGAACTTGTAGGCGAAAGACTCACATCTTAGGGCCATATTCCGGTATGACTTGTCAAACACCGTCTCGATGTCCAGACACGCTGCCTTGTAGAAATAGGGCATGTGTTTACTGTCAAAGAGCTCAGCCTCAGCCTCCGACTTGTCATGATCATAGATGAGGTCTGAGGCTGAGAGGACATCGTTCAGCCTGTCTGCAGGTATGAAATACACCCTTCCAAACATGACATCGGAGCATAGGGCAGGCGTGTTACCGTCCCGAGCAATGTAGTAGCCCCTGTCCGGGCAGAAGTCTCCGAAAGTCAGCGAGCCCCTTACGGTTTCCAAGTACTTTGTGGCCAATGATATAGATTTGAGCGGGAATACCAGAGCATTTACTTTTCGCTTAATGTCATCGTGGAGAGCGCGGACAGGCACTGGCTCCGCAACTAAGTGTCTGGACCAAGTGTTCCGTACCAGCTCCCAGGTCTCTTCCTCACCATCCTGATCACAAATCAAGTCTAGGTCATAGGCCACAACAGGCGCTATACCAGTAACCTTAAAGTGTACTGTAGTGTAGATGATGCTGTCTCGAGCCTGCACCACCAAACCTCTGCACAAGAGCACCTCTTCCTGTCTGTGAAAGAAGACAGATTTGATCATAACCCCAACCAGATTAGGTTCCAGTTCAGGGTTGACAGTTCTGCGCTCAGGGTAGATGTCAGGGAAAATGTCCACGAACGGCAAAGCTTTGTTCATGATTCACACTCTAGGGATCTACGGTGTACGAAGCCTAGTGACATCTGCTGGCAATAAAAGTAGTTTATATGAGATCCGGATAGCCAATGTATAATGTATTAGGATGAGGCATGAGGCATCCGAGCTGGGGTGAGAAAGGAGCATACACCACCAAGGGGCTGATCGGCGACTGAACCATTCGACCACAGCTGACTTATCCACTCAGAGCTGAACCATCCGACCATAGCTGAACCATCAGCACAGGGCTCAACTGTCCCCGCACAGCTGAATATTCACACAGGCCTAAACTGTCTGCCAGTGCTGATTATTCACATATCCACACAGGCCTCTTCTCTCCAAACATATCCCCATAGGGCTGAATCATCCTACAATGCTGAGTATCCACACAGGGCTGTTTTTGTCCGATCATATCCCCATAGGGCTCAACCATCAGACCATAGCTGAACCATCAGCACAGGGCTCAACAATCCGACCATATGCATAGGGCTGAATCATCCGCTAATGCTGACTTATCCACTCAGAGCTGAACCATCCGACCATAGCTGAACCATCAGCACAGGGCTCAACTGTCCCCGCACAGCTGAATATTCACACAGGCCTAAACTGTCTGCCAGTGCTGATTATTCACATATCCACACAGGCCTCTTCTCTCCAAACATATCCCCATAGGGCTGAATCATCCTACAATGCTGAGTATCCACACAGGGCTGTTTTTGTCCGATCATATCCCCATAGGGCTCAACCATCAGACCATAGCTGAACCATCAGCACAGGGCTCAACAATCCGACCATATGCATAGGGCTGAACCATTCGACCACAGCTGACTTATCCACTCAGAGCTGAACCATCCGACCATAGCTGAACCATCAGCACAGGGCTCAACTGTCCCCGCACAGCTGAATATTCACACAGGCCTAAACTGTCTGCCAGTGCTGATTATTCACATATCCACACAGGCCTCTTCTCTCCAAACATATCCCCATAGGGCTGAATCATCCTACAATGCTGAGTATCCACACAGGGCTGTTTTTTGTCCGATCATATCCCCATAGGGCTCAACCATCAGACCATAGCTGAACCATCAGCACAGGGCTCAACAATCCGACCATATGCATAGGGCTGAATCATCCGCTAATGCTGACTTATCCACTCAGAGCTGAACCATCCGACCATAGCTGAACCATCAGCACAGGGCTCAACTGTCCCCGCACAGCTGAATATTCACACAGGCCTAAACTGTCTGCCAGTGCTGATTATTCACATATCCACACAGGCCTCTTCTCTCCAAACATATCCCCATAGGGCTGAATCATCCTACAATGCTGAGTATCCACACAGGGCTGTTTTTTGTCCGATCATATCCCCATAGGGCTCAACCATCAGACCATAGCTGAACCATCAGCACAGGGCTCAACAATCCGACCATATGCATAGGGCTGAATCATCCGCTAATGCTGACTTATCCACTCAGAGCTGAACCATCCGACCATAGCTGAACCATCAGCACAGGGCTCAACTGTCCCCGCACAACTGAATATTCACACAGGCCTAAACTGTCTGCCAGTGCTGATTATTCACATATCCACACAGGCCTCTTCTCTCCAAACATATCCCCATAGGGCTGAATCATCCTACAATGCTGAGTATCCACACAGGGCTGTTTTTTGTCCGATCATATCCCCATAGGGCTCAACCATCAGACCATAGCTGAACCATCAGCACAGGGCTCAACAATCCGACCATATGCATAGGGCTGAATCATCCGCTAATGCTGACTTATCCACTCAGAGCTGAACCATCCGACCATAGCTGAACCATCAGCACAGGGCTCAACTGTCCCCGCACAGCTGAATATTCACACAGGCCTAAACTGTCTGCCAGTGCTGATTATTCACATATCCACACAGGCCTCTTCTCTCCAAACATATCCCCATAGGGCTGAATCATCCTACAATGCTGAGTATCCACACAAGCCTCTTCTCTCCAAACATAGCTGAACTATTAGCACAGGGCTCAAATATCCACCATATGCATAGGGCTGAATCATCCGCTAATGCTGAGTATCCACACAGGGCTCAACCATCAGACAATAGCTGAACCATCAGCACAGGGCTCACAACTATCAGAACACAGATGATCCATCAGACCAAGGCTGGGAATACTAGGGTTAGGAGAGAAAGGCACAGGGCTCAATATATGTTAGACCAGACAAGCCCAGACTACCATGGCAGCAGCTACGAAAGTCAAGGCCATGTCCACAGAGTGTAACATAGTGCCTCACAGAGAGGCAAACACAGCTGTGGTACAAAGGGCCAAGGTGCCTTCCAGTAGGAGAGCGTTGTTTTTAGCGGTTGACTCTGACATATTACACGACCGGTTGTCTGAGGAGTCGTCTTTCGGCGCTTTGTCACCAAACGACAGAGCAACCTTTCAGTTCCTCTTATACCTGACATATTGCTTCAAAGGGGAGGTTTTCCAAGTCACTCTTGAGAACACAGATTTCTGCAGCATGTCACCACCTATCAGAGAGGACTTCGCTAGAGGGCGCCTATTTTGTTTCGTACTAGACATGAGCACCGAGGACCCGCAATCCCAGTTGGACACACAGGCCGCAGCCTCAGATGATACGGACGAGTACATGTCCGGTACCCACCTGCTCAGTCTCATGAATATGAGTGTCAACATGGACGTGTTCAGACGAGATGACACGGAGGACATCAACAACGACAATACCTCATCCATGCCAGCAACATCAACGGCTGTGAATGAAACGCTGGAGGAAGCGTACAACGCCTTCATGCGACTGCAACTGGTTAGGAAAAAGGCATCATCCCTCAACAACGCTATGATAGCCATGAGAGACAGCAAGGGAGAGCTTGGCTCAATTTTCAACTGGGTGGATATCCGCAGCGACACACTGAACTCAAACATGGTCGACAAGAAGAAAGTCAAGGAGCTCCAGGGTTCCATGTACACACCGTCCTGCCAATCTGGGAGGCAGGTGATCCTCTTACCAGAGCCTATTGTGGACCTAAATCTGAAGGCTCTGGAGAACTCTATAGGCAGGATTACCGACAGCGCCAGTGAAGGAGAAGGCAAGGAGTTGTTCCTATCGCTTGTGTCTAAACTCACCAGTACTCAATGGCTGAACCAGACCGTTATGCAATCTGGGTATAACGCGAACATAGCGGAGGACCTGAGGTTCCTGGAAAGAGTGAAAGCGTTCACCAGTGACCTCAACGGTTCCTTGGGAAGCAGCGAGGTGAACATCAGAGGACTCTTGGTATTCAGGTACACTCTGGATACACTCATAGACAGGGAGAACCCGGACCTATTTGTGAAATCACTGCTCCATAGGCACATGCCTATCACAAAAACCCGCATTGACAGGGTGTTATGCGACATCAAGAGCAGACGCAGGACGCGAGCTCTGGCATCTTTGCTGAAGAACGGACAGTGCTACTGCAAGCCAACGCGCTCCAAGGACCCTTCCGGAGCTTGCAGCGGAGAGTGTCAGACAGCGTACTCGTGTTTCTACAACTCATCCGAGCGTCACCCCTTCATGGTGAGCAAAGACGACCACAGCTACTACTTTGCGCACCTGTACCCTCATCTGGGTAAACTGGAGCGCCTGAGCAAAGAAATGAAAGTCAAGTACAGAGGACGCAGGCAGTTCGACAGCATAGCTGACACTGTCATCAATATGCTTGTCAAGCACCAGGTCAACGACACAGACTCCCTGTACAAAGGTTTGAGCGACGTGATAGACGACAAAATGAGCAACTCTAGCTTGTCTCTCGGTCACAGCCTAGCCGAGATCCACGAGTCATTGTACCTATCACCGGGCGATCAAGATGACAACTCGGTACAGGCCACCACTCTGGATCCGATTAAAGTGTACGACCAAGCATTGGTGCGCTACCTGTTTTGTGACAGCCTGCAAGTGGGCAGGTTGTTTCAGGCGTCTACCACATTCAATTACATTATCACAAACACCGCTCCCAGGTACACAATCGAACGGGTTATGCTCTTCAATGTCACTGGACCCGGTGAAGGTAAGAGTTACGCAAACAACGTGCTCAACTACCAGTTCAGGAGGGTAAGAGGGTGCATAGAGACGCTGACGTCTTTCACCCCGCAAGCGTTCAAGTACAAGCAGAAGCGGACCTCCTGCGTGGTGATGATAGACGACGCTCAT
Source organism: Coregonus lavaretus (assembly GCF_964263955.1). Taxonomy (NCBI): domain Eukaryota; kingdom Metazoa; phylum Chordata; class Actinopteri; order Salmoniformes; family Salmonidae; genus Coregonus; species Coregonus lavaretus. Next base: position 60,650 of record NW_028160186.1, read on the forward strand.
ATAACCCACGAGAAGAACATTAAATCCGTAGACAAGGAGTCCAACGTGATCCCCAATACGTTCAAGAACCTCCTGGACACCAGCGTACTGGAGAGCGATGTGGTGACCAGAGACATGAGCAGCGGCAAGGTGGACACAGTCAAGTACAACGCCGTGCACAACTGCGGCTTTGTGTGGAACACCAACACTATGGGGTTTGTGAGCGACGCTTGGGCCGATCGGTCTATGATCATGGAATCAGAGTTCCCAGAGCATGTGACCCGCACGCGTAGCACCAAGCAGATACAGGACACCGTGGAGAAACTGAACATGGATCGTATAGCTGCAGTGTGCCTGTACAGGCAGAACCTGATCCAGTCCGCTACAATGATTGCAGAGTCTGAGATTATGCAGTTCGGGTTGAGGTTCGACACCGCCAGAGACGCCTGCGTGGCTGCCCTGTACGCTAGCCACATTGTGTGCGCAGGAGTCACCAGCCGGAGGGTTTCTTTCTGCATCAACCAGCTGGTGTTTGCCGAGGCCATGAAGTTGGCGTGCCACTTTGTCTTTGACATTTGGATCCCTCCATGGACCAAGATCCCCGATGAGAGTTTTTTGCCAGACTTGAGGGGTTACATGATGCAAATGAACAGGAACAGACTGAAAGCTCTGAACCAGCTATCCTTCGGACAAATATGCCTAGAGACCAATGCTGTCTACAAGCTGTGTGCTGCTGCATGTCTTCCGGACATATGTCCCCGTGCGGTCGACATACAGGGTCGCTTTGCCTGCAAGGTGCTAGGGTACATCTTAACCCAGATCCATGAGCAGCACCTGAAGACTAGTTTGAAAAATGGACACTTATGCATTTTTGGTATAGATGGTATGTGTTTCCCTGAGAAAGAGATCAAGGGCGGCAATGACGTGGCGCACAACATGCTGATGCTCTGCTCAACATGCAAGGTCCCAGCTCGACAGGGTAGGAACCTTGCAATGAAGAACTACAAGCTGTGCACGTACAGATACGCCACGAACCAAAATGCTCCACACCTCAGGAAAGGCCAGTCGAATCCCTACAAGAAAGTAGGGTCTATCACTGTGCCACTTGAAGCAGTGTACGATATGATAGCCATATATGCACCCAGTTCCCACTCTGGCTTTTGGGACCAGTTGGGCACAGCGATGTTGGACGCCTACGAAAAGGGAGACTTTGAAGGCGTCAATGCTTTCGGCCAGTGTGCGAACGATAGCAGCGAGGGGTGTGGCGATGAGCAGCCTTCTACGCCCAGATTGCTATTCACCTTGGACTTCAACAATGACCCGGTGCGCTCTGTGATACTTGAGGCCACGGCTGCCATAGAACCTTTGAACGAACTTACGTTCAACAAGTGCGTGCTGGGAGGGGAGATGTTCCAGTGCTCCGCTCCCTTGTATTACGGGGCGGTTATCAAAAGGGCGATGTCTCGGAATGCACCTAAGGAAGCTTACGACAAAGGGCACCTGAGAGAATCTAGACGAGGCCCTAGAGGAGCCTTCCACGGGCCCAGACTGAGTGTGTACACAACCGAGTACTCGGGTGTACCCGTGAAAAACGTGAGCTCTTTTTGTACAACGCGGACTGTGTATCACCAGGACAAGATGCTTTTGACAGTCAACCGTGATAACCGTGGTCACTTAGTCGAGCTAGAGGAGGATTGGGAGTGGATGGACGCAGCCGAGGTGTTTAACAGTGTTCATGGCTCTGACGTGTTCTCTGTGGAGATGTTGAAACGGGACTACGCTGCGACCATGATGGTCTCAAAGGGAGAGTTGATAAGTGCCAGGGCTCGGAAGTCAACCAACCTCAGTGCCATGATAGGGGCTCTGCGTGAGACAAACGGCCTTGCAGCACTCGCCATACGAAAGGGTATGACGCCTGTTCAAGAGCCTAGGACTCAACATTTGGATATGGGAGAGATACCCATGCCAATGACAAGTGGCCAGGTCCAGGGCCGTAAAAGGACTAATAACGCTCAGCAGCAGCAGCGGAGAGCCTCAGTTGATGTGAGAGTGAGAAAGAGAAAACGAACAAGGGTGGATGGGTAAACCTTGGAGGACACTAACTAATGAGTCTGGGTGTTTGTTGGTGGTGTGCTTGGGCTTTGGTTTGGGGTGTGGGGTGTGGGTTTGGGTTTGGGTGTTGGTGTATATGTAGACATGTAGCCAAAAGTATTGTGTAGTGTGTCGTGTGTCCATACCTATATTATATTTAGGTATAGGGTTTGTGTCTATGTGTCCAGGTATCACCCTAGTGGGACCGAGAGACATCGCCTGCCTATATGTCTATGACCGTATGACTATATGAGAACTACTCTGGGGCTACTGGGGTTGTGTTAGAAAAGGGGAATGGAATGATGTGTCAGTCAGTTATGTGTGTGAGGTATCCGTGTTGATACCTGAAACGTTGTACAATAAAGTCGAGTTACTCTGGCACCCTTTGAGAGTATTGGTGTGTTTATTGATGTGTGTGTATTGTTACCTCACTCAGCTGATACCCCAATACACAACACAGGTAGTAGTTTGGACAGATAGTTTATTTATTACACAGGGATGTATACCACACAGTAGGAGACCACTACTATTCACACTAATATGGCACACCAATATATCAGCATTTCGTTTACCATAGACCAACAAAACAAATCAGTGGATTCATCCAGTCTCACTCTTATTCATTGTTATTCATCAGAGACAGACCGTCTCCCGGTAATGCGCCTTTGGTGAGATGGAGGAGTATGTGCAGTTCGGAGACTAAAGGAGCTCTTTGTGTCCCTGCGGACCCTCATAAATATATACAGAGTAGGACTTGTGATACAGTGCATGTTCCCAATAGCCATGCAGACATTGAGGACCACGTACTTCACTTCCTCACACTCCATATGCCATCGGTAATATAGGGTGCTGCCCATCCAGGGGATCCAGCAGCACACAAAGAACGCAGCCGTGAGGAAGGGCAGGACTTGAGCCCTTGTCATCTTACCCCCAAACGCATTCCGGTTCACGTGCTTTCTGACACTGTACACTATCATTCCGTTGCAGTAAACAAGAACAACTATGGGTAACATGAAACAAAGTGCCATCCTACCCCACAAGGTGGCAATTTGAGAATGAGGATGCATAACGTTCAAACACATCATGGTAGTCCCGGATATGGGGCGAACGGTGTAATAGCATATGTCCAAGAGAGCCGAGACGGCTGGCACACAGGCGCACAATCGAGACACGGTTCTCCTTCTGCTCGACCTACGTCTGGACGCCATGCACTTGAGAGTTGTCCTGTTGTGTACCACAGTTACGTATCGCTCGATGTTGATATAGACCATGATAAGTATTCCGTACTGGAAACTGAACTGTGGAAATAGAAGCACAAACGAGAGATGTCAGTAGCTGAGCTGGTGGGACATGCTTGTGTGTACACCTTTTCAAGGAGTAAGACCGGTGCTACGTACCGTAATCACTCCCTTCATCAGTTTGCACACCACGTAGCCAAACACCCAGCCCTTCATGAGAATGGTCTGAGTAACCCAGAGCGGGGTAGTCAGCAACCTGACTATGTCACAGACTCCCATATGTGAAAAAAAAACGTCGAGATCACCAAGGCCTTTCTTTCGCCTACCAGAGTCCTTTGAACAGGAACAGTGGAGCCTGATGAGCATGTACAGGTTGACAACCAAGCCCGTGATCATAACGAGCGCGTGACAGACAGGGATGTAAAAGATGCGGCTGTATTCATAGAGATTATAACAATGGCCCTTGGACTCCGGGTAGGTGGAAGGCCTATTGAAGAGTGTAGCATTATCGAACGTGACATTGAAAAGTGATGCCATTGTAGAGAACTAGGTGACACAAGCCACTGACAAGGTTGATAGGGAAATGGGGCAGCCTTTTTATGTAAACACCATGGTATTGGAACCATCCAGCCAAGCTCATCAGCACAACCAATAGTTGTCTACCAATGGGCTATACCAATGGGCTATGGAGTTCAAACATCCACACAGGGCTGTTTATCCATCCAAGGCTGTTATACCCAGCCAAAGCTGTCTATCCATCCAAGGCTGTTATACCCAGCCAAGGCTGCTGTATCCATCCAAGGCTGTTATACTCAGCCAAAGCTGTCTATCCAGCCAAAGCTGTCTATCCAGCCATGGCTGTTGTACTCAGCCAAGGCTGCTGTATCCATCCAAGGCCGTTGTACCCAGCCAAGGCTGTTGTACTCAGCCAAGGCTGCTGTATCCATCCAAGGCTGTTGTACTCAGCCAAGGCTGTAGCCTGTTGTTTGTGGACCTGTACAGGTTTAGCATGTAACACAGGATATACTAAATGCATTTGAGCATCTCTGGGACTTGTGTCTGTGTGAAACAAAACTATGGACATCTGGTTAAGGGATGCACGTTTTATTGTAAAGTACATTGCACACATAACCTTGACAGTTGCAGAAAATTAGCACAATACACACAACCTCTCGAGTAGTCAACAGTCCACTCAGTGTCTCAGTAGGCCGGGCTCATCTATTACGCCCACAACCATCGCGCCAGGGGCCGAGAGCATTGCAAACCTCTCCCGTTCAGATGTTGGAAAGACAGGACTCAGCAGGACAAACCATGAAGTGACTCTGCAGACTGGGCATGATGCAAGCAGTGTCAGACGCCAGAGTGAAGTCAGATAAGCGCAGTTGAGGCCGAAGCGACAGGGTAAGAGCCTGGAGAATGGACACAGCTGATGTGGAGCAGGTGCAGGGTGATCTCCAGGGCGTCTGGGTGGAGAATGCTCCCGGCGAGAGCAACATTGACCTCAACACCGATGGGAGTGCATTAGACATTTGGATATTAGAATACCTTTGTTAACCTGAGAGAGATGCTGCGTAGAAGTAATTGTATGAATACACCAATGCTGTTTATGTACTACAGGCATGCGTGTCAAACGACTAGGTGTAGTCTATGTGTAAGCAAGATGTTATAGAAAGACCATCTCGATCAGTAAATGTTACAATATGGCGTCCTCAAGAGGTGTGTACAAAGACTACTCTGTGGATTATGTAGTCATTAGAGGTGGTAAACATGCGGTCAACGCTGATGGTCTGTTAAGGAATGGAAAGGTGATGGACAAAGACTTTGCCTATGACCTAGTATTAGACCTGGACTCCTCCTGTGGGGACCAGTACGCAACTCCTCTGGAACAAGATGTACTTGTCAATGCCTACACCCAGTTCATAACCGATAGACTGGAGGGCATTCGAAAGCCGTTCACGTTCCAGCAACCCACTGTACGTGCACTATTCGTGTCTTCCACTTACATACCCAGACCGTTGATCGGGATAACGGGGCCCAGAATGGAGATGATATCCTGCTTCTTCAACTGTTTCGGAAAGGTGTACGTGGTGAACGGGGAAATGATGTGCTACCCAGAGTTTGTGGACAAGTGGAGTGTGGACAGGTCTCTCCCTAGGCATCTGCATGTCGCTCACGACGCCCTGGACAGTTACATACCGGTGAAAGTGAGAGACTCAAAGGCTGCAAAGGCTTTGGCTGTGTGGTCAGGAGACCACAAGGAGGATATTCAATTGGATTGGTATCACCTGTACACAGAGGATCATATCACGTACATCACAATGTGTCATTATGTGATGCGTATCAGTATAAAGTGGCTATCTCAAGCAAAGACGTTTCATAGAAACCCCAACTGCGAGTACGTGATAAAACCATTAGGAGGCATTGTGTTTGTCTACGAATACCACTCGCTGTCAAGCTCGTTTGTTTTGAACAAACTAAAGGCGTTGTTAGCCGATATATTCTGATCCTGTTGTGTAACATGGTGTACGTACACATGTGAATGTTATGTGGTGTTTACTATCTGTGCTGTTCAAACCTGCTGTCTAATAAACATTTGTCACACGTAGTATTGTTGCCTAGTCTGTGTTCCCTAAAACAATTTTGCTAAGGTTCAACATGTCAAGACACTGGACCTGACAAGATCCACACCACCATCCTGTGTTCACCTACAACATTGACAGGACGATACAGCCCCTAGCACTCTACACATCCCAGAACCAGAAACCTATCATTCTGTCCGTGACCCAGCTATGTGACCGAGCGAGCTAGGGTCATAGGCTCTGAACACATAGATCTGAACTCATAGACATAACAGTGGTCTGATCTTTCAGCCGAGGGTGGGGATCACAGTCATGGTCCGATAGTCTAACATTTGTCTGATAATTCAGCCTAGGTTGGGGATAACAGTCATGGTCCGGTACTCTAACAGTGGTCTGATAATTGAGCCTAGGTTGGGTACACAACTGAGGAGTGATGAAACAGCAATGTGTGGGTATCCCATTCATGGTGAGGTGTTCGCCTAGACATACCATCGGTCTGATAATTCAGCCTAGGTTGGGGATAACAGTCATGGTTCGGTACTCTAAAAGTTGTCTGATAATTGAGCCTAGTTTGGGTAAACAACTGAGGAGTGATGAAACAGCAATGTGTGGGTATCCCATTCATGGTGAGGTGTTTTCAGCCGAGGGTGGGGATCACAGTCATGGTCCGATAGTCTAACATTTGTCTGGTATATCAGCCTAGGTTGGGTATCACATTCATGGTGATGCATTCGCCTAGACATACCATCGGTCTGATAATTCAGCCTAGGTTGGGTAAACAACTGAGGAGTGATGAAACAGCAATGTGTGGGTATCCCATTCATGGTGAGGTGTTCACCTAGACATACCATCGGTCTGATAATTCAGCCTAGGTTGGGGATAACAGTCATGGTCCGGTACTCTAAAAGTTGTCTGATAATTGAGCCTAGTTTGGGTAAACAACTGAGGAGTGATGAAACAGCAATGTGTGGGTATCCCATTCATGGTGAGGTGTTTTCAGCCGAGGGTGGGGATCACAGTCATGGTCCGATAGTCTAACATTTGTCTGGTATATCAGCCTAGGTTGGGTATCACATTCATGGTGATGCATTCGCCTAGACATACCATCGGTCTGATAATTCAGCCTAGGTTGGGTAAACAACTGAGGAGTGATGAAACAGCAATGTGTGGGTATCCCATTCATGGTGAGGTGTTCACCTAGACATACCATCGGTCTGATAATTCAGCCTAGGTTGGGTAAACAACTGAGGAGTGATGAAACAGCAATGTGTGGGTATCCCATTCATGGTGAGGTGTTCGCCTAGACATACCATCGGTCTGATAATTCAGCCTAGGTTGGGGATAACAGTCATGGTCCGGTACTCTAACAGTGGTCTGATAATTGAGCCTAGGTTGGGTAAACAACTGAGGAGTGATGAAACAGCAATGTGTGGGTATCCCATTCATGGTGAGGTGTTCGCCTAGACATACCATCGGTCTGATAATTCAGCCTAGGTTGGGGATAACAGTCATGGTCCGGTACTCTAACAGTGGTCTGATAATTGAGCCTAGGTTGGGTACACAACTGAGGAGTGATGAAACAGCAATGTCTGGGTATCCCATTCATGGTGAGGTGTTCGCCTAGACATACCATCGGTCTGATAATTCAGCCTAGGTTGGGGATAACAGTCATGGTCCGGTACTCTAACAGTGGTCTGATATATCAGCCTAGGTTGGGTAAACAACTGGGGATTGATGAAGCATCAATGAGTGGGGATCACAGTCATGGTCAGATGGTTTGAACTACCATAGACATACCAGTGGTCGGGTGTTTCAGCCCTGTGTCTGTTAATACAGCCACAGTTGGTTGTTTCTTGTTATCCTTTGGGTATAAAACAAGCTCAGCTCTACATTACATTACATTCTGTGCTTGTCTACCCTGTACAACAGGTCTCCCATCCCTGTCTCCTAACACAGTTTAATCATAATGGAGTACATGACAATTGTTGTCAGATGGCGCCGTACACCACAGCCCCACATCAACTTCATCGCGGAAGAATTTGCAAACTGGCACATAAGCAGATGGACATATGTAAACCATGGCACTCTAAATATGACGGTCATCTGCGTCGAAGTACCATCTAAACTTGCTCCCAAATATCTAGACCAGATACTGACAGTAATGACAAATATGTGGGTAGAACAGAAACATAATGCAATGGAGGAATGGGGGACGTTCAATACATTGTTGGAAGAAAGAAGTAGATTGCCCGGTGACACCAACAAGTATAGTGTCACACACACCAACAGTACGCCAGGTGTAAGCTTCTACAACCATGTGACAAACACCTTGGCAGTAGCTAAGGGGTGCCAGTGGACAAACAAGCGGAATCTGATAATGGCTGACAGGATGACATTATTTAAGATGTACTGCAAACATGTAAGTGTTTAATCAATACATTGTTGTGACATTGCTGAGATGTGAAACTGTAACATGTGTTTTGGTATACCCCTTACTACAGTGGTTTGCACATGTCACCCACAGGAACCTCACAGTGTGACGGTGTTGGTCCCGGGGTCTGGGACCAAGATGATATCAGTACGATGTGAAGAGCCCCAGAGAATATACGACTTGCTGAAGAGGTATGGGCTGAAATGCTCCAATGTCTGGGATTCAACAATATCCCTGTCGGCCAGATCTCCATGTAGAGCCCTGTGTGACCACAACATGAATATAGTTCATGTAAACAGGATCCCCTACACCGACACATTTGGTGAACAACAACCTGATGTGTCGACCTTCTACCACAACATGAAACACGTCCGAATGAAAACCGAGCGCAATGTACTGAGGCACAAACCCTACACCTTGTCTCGGCCCGCACCAACAGCTATACCACCACTGCAATTGTCAACGTCAACAGTCACTACCGAGGTCGAGTGCATACCAGTTGCCCTGTACTACAACAACGACCTGGCGAAACTGAGAGATGTCATCAAGGCAGACGGTCGATTTGTCCAGTGTGTAGATCCAGCCTTCAGGGATAGCGAGACAAGAGATAGAGATCCACACATGGTGGAAGTGGAAAATTCCAACACAGATCTCATAATGGGTAGGACGGATTGGATCCATAATGTGAATCATATTTGCAATGCTATTGGTGTGGAATATCTGTTGTAAATGTCTAACTGTGTTTCACCATCTGTGTGTATATCCTATAGGCCCAGGGCTTATAGATGTATCGGATGACGAAGCCGAGGACACTGGATCGGAGAACCCATTTACCTGCTTCTGCTGCTACGCCACTGCTAACATATACCTTGAATGTGGCCACCTGTGTTGTACAGCCTGTATACAACAACTGAAGACCGATGATGGTGGTGGCTTCGCATGCGGTATTTGCAGGAAAGCGTCCAGCTTATACAAGCCCATGGAAATAACACACTACTCTGACTGTAGGTGCACAGCATGCTTGAAGCAGAAGCAATGGGTCTCGGATTGTGGCCATTTAACATGTACATGCTACACCGTAAGATGTATTATATGTTCTACATCAATCACTGGCCTTCGAAGACTGTTTACTTCTTAAGGAGTAAAAGAGGATACGTTGAGTTGAATTGTATTTGTAAGAACACAGTCATGAGGGATATCATGAGGGGATATAATGTAGTCATAAGAACTGTCAGTGGAATGGCAAAACTGTATATACTGTTGTAAATACGCCATGTTGTACAATACATTGTAAACAGTACTCAGATATGTGACCTGTTATCAATAAACAACTCTGGACACCTTACTTTGTTGATAATGTTGCATTTATTTATACCTTCCCATTTAATACAATCTGATTCGTTTCAATAGCATCTACATTGGTCCAATGTGTGGTGTTGGAAACACAAGGGCCTTGACATGAACCATATACCTTACGTACAAAACACTGTGGTGGCTGTGTTGCAGCATATAGCTTTGCAAGGTTGCATGTGTAGGAACTGTCGCCTTTGACAGATAGCAGGTAGTAAGATCTCCCTGTGTTGCATTTCTTTACTATGATAGTATACAAACATGTGTCCTTGTGGGAATGTCCATATACCTCGTGTTCCCCCCCTGGACTCCAACATATACAAAGTGTACATTTCAGTCTCTCAGAGATCACTGCCATCTGTGAACAATGACATGAGTTTAGTGTAACTTCGGAGCAAGCCTTGACTTCATCTTCCTTGACTTGTAACACACCCAATAGAGTATGAATAGGCTTCTGATAACCTAAGTTGATCATCTTGACATCGTCTTTACTGAAGCTTGCCGCCATGTACCCTGGAATGGGTGTCTGGACAATGTTATCATGTTCACCAATGTCAATGTTGAACGTGTCAACCACACCATGGCCAGAATAACCCAAATTCGGGGGGTTAGTTAGCACATCACACTCTTCTTTGACACGGTGCAGTTGAGGATCCACTTCTTGTTTCTCAGACTTGACATTGTGTTCAGAGTCTACCGGGTCTACCACTTCAGGTTTGGGTTTCACTTCAGGCTGGTATTCTTGCTTCTTATGTGTGGGGGGTTGGTTGTCAGATGCGCTACTCTCCAAGGTATGCATTAGGCAAGTTTTTCGTTTTACTGGGGTTTTGAAACGTCTTTGCCGCAGTCCTGTAGTATAACCACTCACCTCCATGGGTGTATGCTCTGAACTCAAGGTGTCTATTATGTTGCATATCTCACTCTCATAGTCTTTGAACATCTGACCTGTGTCGGCCAGAGTGTCCATCTGGTGTTGGTCGTCATCATCATCCCACACAATTACCTGAATGCACCTTCGTTTAAGCACTTTCTTGATCCTTTCAACCGAGGCGTCTTTCTGAACCATGATTCTATCTAGCGCTGTTTGAAGATCACACTGGTACATGCCAGAACCAACACCACCGAACAACGCGTCTAGTGAACACAATATAGTATTTTTACACATACGCAATTCTTCACTGCTAGTAGTCATCCTAGAATTCAGGGTGTATAGTTCCTGGGTAAGTGTGTCTACGGTCGCGCGGAGCTTCCTTTCGGTGTCTTCACGCATTGCATTGTTGAGCATAAGCTCCTTGACATGGGCTTGATGCTTATACAGATCTTCCTCTGTCACACTTGTTTCATGTCGAGCGTTATTTATCTCTTCACTGTGTCTATTCTTGGCAGCTTGCATATCACTCTTTAGCTTTGACAAGGACTGTGTCAAATTGATCTCACACTCTGTCAGACTCAGGATCTGCTGTTCAAGTTCACCTTGTGCTTTGAGGTGTTCCTTCTGTATTCTCTCAATTTCGAAGTCCTTTGCTGTAGTTTGAGTGACCACATTGTGAAGTTCCATTTTCCACATGGACCTCTCTTTCTCTTGTTCCCTTGTGATTATGGTCATATTCCTTTCCAGGTTCTGGTGTGCATCTTGACTCTTGTTATATAACTCTTGTAGGTCAATGATGCGTTTGCTAGCCTCTAGATACTTAGTCTCGGTATCCTCTTGGGACATTGCTGACGTATCTGCCCTTTGTTTCATGGCACCCTGAGTACGTTCCAGTTCAGCCACGGTTTCCCTGGCATCGTTGCACTCACACTGCAACCGGGTTATGTCTTGTCTTGCTGACGTCAACTCGTTCTGATATTGAGTGCACTCTTGTCTAGTACAGACAATCAGGTTGCTGAGGTTCTGGATCATTGAGATGACAGGGCCACATTGCACCTTCACGGCCTCCTCGATGTGGAGCTCCAACGATAGGTGCCCTGTGTCATGAGCTGTGTCATGAGACAATTTCAGAACAGTGTTCTGTGGGGTGTTGAGTCCCGGGTCGTTTGCGTCAGTGTCTGTCAACACATCCTCCATGTGGAGAGGTTTCAATTCACCGTTCACGCTTTCCTTTAGAATACCCATAATGTACGTCAGCGCTTGGTCAGCGTGTTTGACCTGCTGTGCGTTTTGTATAACCCTACACTCTTCAATTGTGTCTCGTAGGCCGTTCCCCAGTCTACGGATGACAAGATCGTAACAGCCACACAGTTCCATAGCCAGATCGAACCCTATGACGTTCCGAGCTCGTGTACTCTCAAACGATTCAAACCACTTAGCCAGGTCTCCGAAAGTACTCTGCAGCGCCTCAACCGCTGCTAAGGTCTCAGCCAGGGAGGTGAGCTTGGGAGATCCTGCGACCGGGGCTGTGGAGACGCAGTCAGGCTCTGTGCTAGATGTTGAGGAGTCCACCTTGATAGCCAAAGGGAACAGTTTTGATATGATATCGAAGAACCTGGCACGAGAATCGCTTCCAATATCCGATCGAAGTGGACGCTCTACCGCTTTCGTCACCCCCCCAGCGTTGTGATCCTGACAGGTAGAGCTCCCAGAACCTGTGTTTGCTGACATTGTGCCAGTCTGCGCTGCGCCCGCTTCTCTCGCGTAGTCTCTGTCGACAGTCCTTCTGCCATGACCACCAGCCTGGGTCTGGGTCTTGTTCGGCCTCTTTCCTTCTACTCTTTTGCTTTGGTCTCGACCGCTCTTGGTCTTCTCCTCGCCTGTACTCTTGGTCTTCTCCTCTCCTGTAGTACTCTTTGTCTTCTGCTCCACTGTACCCAGAGGGCATTTGCCTCGGTCTGTATATTTGTTGCTCTTCTTCTCTTTCTTGTCTTTCTTCTCCACTGTCTTCTTGTTCTTGTCCCCAGTAGCACCTTGATCCGTTGTCCCACCACGAGGCGATCTTGTTCGTTCTGGTTCTTTTCTCACACGGGGAGATGCCTCTTGAGGAGCTTGAGGTTTGGACCGTTTCTTCTCCTTGACTTTGGTCGACTTGTCCTCTTTCTCTCCACTGTTCATCTTCTTCTCCCTTCCACTTTTCGAGTTCCCATTTTTCCTCACAGCTTGAGCTGTAGACCCTCCGGTGATTGAGGCAATATCTAGGTTCCCGTTCTGCTCGCCCCCGGTCATGTGGAGGGTAACGTGCTTCTTTTTCTGATCCCGCGGGGACCCAGCCATCGCCGGTATGTCTGTGGACCGTAGCACACAGAGTGGTGCAGATGCCACCCAGGAGCAAGTTGTCTATCTGCAACACAGCCGAAACCCTCTTGGGGTCGGACTCACACACCACCGGTGAGGCTGTATAGGCGTACCCACAGCGTTGACACAACTCGTCCTTCTCTCGATCACTCCAGAGTAGACGATCTTCCACTCTCAACACAGCCGTCAAGTTGTGTAGCTCGCGCGACCAACGGTCCAGAGCTCCACAACACAGGGCCGTGAGTATAACAGCCCAGTAGGGAGCCTGAATAACGTGTCTGGTAGAAGTGCCTCCCGAGCACCTGGTCACCTCTAAACCCATGTACGTGAGCCTCACAATCAACCACTGCACCGAACACGGGACTGGTGGTGACAGGTCCGTGTGTTGGTTAACAGTTATGCGTGAGAGCGTACCTAGTTCCGTGTCCAACTGCCACAATACACAGGTCCCCCATAGCGCGCATTGGGGATCGGCTATCGTGGGGATATCACGGTCACCGCCACACCGCAACCGCTCCAGGGTTAGCCTGCTCTGCTCGTGTAACACCTTGAACGCAAGCGGAGCCCCGAGTGCGGACAGCGTCTCGCATACCACTTGTGAAGCCAGAGTATCTCTTTCTGTAGAGTCCGGGGTGTACGAGGTACACACTAAGGTATTGTGGACGTGACGGTTCACACTGGCGTATATCCTAGAAACGAGCATCTCGGGTTGGTGGCCGCAAACCGAGTCCCCTGTGAAAGGGTAGGTCAGGTGGCACACTGTCGTATGGGGAGGTATGTTCATCTTCACCCAGGCCAAGGGCGCTCTGGCCAGAACGCTGATCCTTTTCACCTTGTGGCCCTTGGTGTCGGTGTACGTATCGGAAAAATGTTTGGCTGTAACAAGACCGTAGATGTCTCCACAGTGGGTGTATACAGCCCGGAGAACAATATAACGCAAACTGGGGATCACAGGAGACTCTACGGGTATGCGAAAGACCCCGTCAAGGCCTGGCTCCGTTAGAGTTACAGACATCGGTATCCGTTTCTCTATATCAAACATATGCACCCAGGTGTACTCTAAACGACTTATAGCATCTAGGTCGTCGAACCTTACGGTTATGTGCCGGGTAGAGCTCCAGTCGCCTCTCTGACAGAGCTCCATGGTGAGCCTCACTGCGCTAGAGGGAGGAGGTGAGCGAGCCCGTTGGGGACAAGGGGACAGGAGACAGACAGACCGGAGACAGACAGACTTGGGTTTGAAAATGTTTTTATTTCCACACAACAAAATGAGACAGCTCTGTCTATAGTATGACAATTATAGCATGGCAATGACTAACTGTATATACACACAAAGCAAGGAACGGTCGGTCACTAGTCGTCAATGACAACTTTAGGCTTCTCGACAGTCTCGTCTTCCAATACAGCCTGGCACCCCACAGTATCGCCGCATTGTGTCACGTCACCTTGGACTGGAGCAGACAAGGATAACTGATCGTCCTGCTCCGAACACCAGTCGCTCATCTCGTATTCACAGTCCTCATCGGGACAGTCTTCGCTGCCTTGGACACTGCCCTCCACGTCCCAGATGTCGAGGCAGCAGCTGCGTGTGGTATTACACTTGAAAGCCTCCAGATACTCGCTCATAGCCTCAGGGTACTCGAGGTCCATAACGCTCTCGGCCGCCTCGATCATGGCGTTATCAAACAGTGAGGGGTCCGCTTGCTCTACGAGAGGCTGTGTCTGATGTGAGGCCACGGTCTCCACTGTGGCTTTGCTAGCAGACTCCATCCTGGTGACGTCTCTGTAAGCGGTCGTGATGTCTCCGATAGCACCGGCTTTTCTGCCCAGCCTGTTTGTGATGCTTAGGTACAGGTACAGGTTATTGTTATCGCTGGCGGAGCCTCGCCGAGCGCCTCGGACTCGCCTCACTTCAGTGTCAAAGTGTTTAGCCTCGTAATGTGTGCATATGATATCTTTCAACTTGGCAAACGGTATATTGTGCACGGCTCTAAACAGAGCCACATCTGCCTGGCACGCTTTACCCGAGGCTGTTTCAGCCATAGTCTAGTCGAGAGGGGGCGGGGGGGCTGGCTTATCGGGGCCTTATCGGGGCCTTATCACAACCCTTTGGCCGAGCACACTACACAGCGCGAGTAAAGCGTTTCCATGTCCACTAGTACTTCGGAAAAGATGGGCTGCTTGCAGTTCATACAAGAGGTATACATCTGTTTCATTTCGGTGAACGTGCAGGTGTTGACATCTCTGGTGCTGAGCGGTACGTTTACCATGGACGCGGCGCAGCACGAAGAGCCAAATTTCATTTGCTCGAAGTCAAATTCCACGTCTATGTTTCTCGGGTGCCTTTCACCTCAGACGAGTGGAAGGTCTGATTCTTTAGACATCTCGAGCACCTCAGGTCTCCCTCCTGTCGGGGAGGCTGGCTTCCGGGTAGGCCGGGCATGAGGAGTATTTGCCTGTGGTTGTGGTCTACCCAGTTGATGTGGCAGTTGAGCACTGCGTATAGCAGCATCTGACACTCGAGCGGTAGTGTACTCAGCTTATGAAAATGCTGACTGTGGATAATGTCAACCGCTTGACTCAGTTGGGGTAGACACGCCGCTGCCATCTCCAGTGGCTGATCCGTGGTGTACGCGACTGCTAGCTTGTAGTAACAGCTCAGGCCCCATCCAGAATGGAGCGTAAGCATAGGGTGCCCGACGGTTTTAACCACTTGGAAGGCTCTTATGAGCTTGGCATAGTAGGATTTCCTCTGCACCGAAAAACTGAATGTCGACCACTTTATGGATTCCTCCCAGCAACTGCCGCGTTCCACAGACTGTGAGCAGAGGTTGTTGGTCTTGTCAGGATCAATCCCGGCTTTGGTTCCATTCGTTGTACTCTTACTCTTAGTGTTCAGTTGCCCCTTGGTGCGCTTACGCTTACACATCGGTGAAGACCCGAAAGGTCCGTGTTTCAGTTTACGTTTCCTGCAAAGTCCTTTTGCACTCGACTCTCTCAGCCCGGTTGCCACCGTGATACAGCTCTGAGACGTTATCATCGTCACAGCTGCATCATGCAGACTGAGAGACGGATCTGTCTCTGGGGTTAGGGTGTGCGAGGTGTCCCCTAAAACATGCTCCCTTGGTAGTAGTATGGAAGAGTCGTGGTGGGACAGCCCTAGTGTAGGTGGAGGTTGTAGCCGTGGCCGGTTGGAACAGCCAGGGTCGTATGATTCAGCTCTGTGTGGGTTAGTCAGCCAGGGTTGAACACATGCACTCTGTTTGGATACTGTGATCATGGTTGGTTGTTCAAGCTCTGGTCTGGCATCTAGTCCCTGTGTGAGGAAACAGAATGCCTTGGCTCTAATCGCATACAATTTCTCCCTTGACTCCTCCTTATTTAAACCGAGATCTTCGTTTTGGTACCTATAAAAATCAGCCAGGAGAGCCAGTCTGATCATAACTTCGTGGCCCTGCATCTGAGCCAACTGCTCCTTACTTGGCAGTTCAACACTCAAGCCTTTTGATTCAACTAGGGCCAAGGACAGTTCGTCCCACAACTCAAGACAAAAGTCGAAGGCGTCTCGGCATTCCGAAATCTTTGTCTTAGAGGTCAACATCTTTACTAGTTTTGTCTGCAATCTGGGTGTCGATCCGCTGTCTCTCTGTTTAGAATGGCACACTGTGTTAAGGCACTCCAAGTAAGCCTGCAACAGGATGGATTTTGCATAGCGACGGGACCAAACGACTCCGGCATCCTCTACCCCTGCCCTGCCAACCCGTTGGCTCCGGTGCTTCTCAAGTCCCCCGTGGTGTTGCATCTCCATTGTCCAAACCTCTTCCCGGACGAGGTCGTAAAGGTGCACGCTGAACACCTGGGTCACTTCTTGGCTTTACAGAGCGTGCCTCGGATAAACGGAGAGTTCGAACAGACCCTGTTCCTGGGTCTGTGCCAGGTCTTCACTCGGGACAAGGTCCTCTCCCTGTACAAGGAAAACCTGACTGATGCAGCTCTGCTTCAAGAGGTTGTTGATGTACACTCCACAGACAAGGGTGGTGAGGATGCTTACCCAAGTGTGTTTGTCAAGTTCCACAAAACCAAAGCAGCCCAGATTGTATCTTTGCTGCGCAACCTGCTGGAGCTGTTCGATGTGGACGACCTTCGCGATAACGATCTAATGTATGAACGAGGAGAGGAGCCTCAGCACATGCTGTTCCTGTACCTGATTCAGTTGCTGGCTATATTTGTGAGCAGCTGCATCGAGGAGAAGGACCTCGCTACCATCATGAGTGTTGCATCGGCCCCTTTCCTGGAGGTTAATTTCAGCGATCCCTTGTGTGCCGCAACTCTGATGAAGCCCATGTTCATTCCCTACTATGATCAGCAAGTGGGTAAGAGGAACAGGAAAGGTGAGACCGAGGGAGCAGAGGACCCTGATGAGAGATTGAAATGTTACAGGCTGTTCACGGGGTACGACCTGGACACAAAGGGGGTGGACGTGTCCAACGGGATGGATACTACGACTCTCCTCTGGACTGATCGCAGCTTACAGCAACGTATGCAGGGGTGCAAGATTGTCGAGAGTAAAGGCAAGAAGCTTTGGTTCGTGGCACCCCAGATGGGCGACAGGATGCTCATGGTTAAAGATACCGGTCTGAAAATGATGGGAGGACAGACTGGCGATAGGGCCCTGAAGATCTGCTCCTACCTGATGTCAGATAACATATTGGCTTACATGCAGTGCGCAGTATTTGGCACCATCTCCAACATGCTGCCCTGTCACGCAAACAGCGACTTCACTGACACCGTAATGACTACCATCAAGGGGTCTATGACCAAGTTCTCAGATGCGGTTCGTCATCAGAGCGCCAACCTGATGACAGAGATCAGTAGAATGTCAGCAGAAAGCTGCCTTTACACCACCGGGGTAGGGTTCGCTGGGCAGGACAAAGGCAACACACTTGGCTTTGGCAAGGTTTTCACTGGCCCTGAAGACAAAAGACCCCCTCAGAATCAGGCTAGGTTGGGGGTCTTCACCTCAGTCACTCTCGGGATCGGGAACACCAGCACAATGAAGACTATGCTGAACATTGCCCTGAACCAGAACCGTGACTCTACGCTCCATCGCAGCTTACACAGTATATTGTCTACCGCGTACAAGCCCTTGGGGGTTAACAAGACCGCCACAGATACCTTCTTCTACGGCCGCTACCACCACAGGTTTAACACGGGCGAATTCACAGAGGTGGCCTGTGTTAAAGCCATGAGTGACCCCGGATACAACAACTTGGTACACGAGGAGACTCTTACCAACAACAGCAAGTATCAGCTAACAGTGTCCCACGGAGCCTTGCCCATGTGCACGCTCACTCTTGCCATGACCATACGACAGGCTGTGATGATGGTCATGGGGTTCCTCTGCACCGATCTGGCCCGTCTCGTCTACGGTCCTAAGGTGACTGATGCTAACCTGTGCAAACGTCTAATCTCGCTATCTATGGCTGCTAAGTTCAGACACGGAAAGGATGATGATAGCACCACCAACGTGTTTGAAGGGTCCTATGGTTCGTTGCTAAAGCTGACTGGACAAGCCTTTGGCAACCCTGGAATGAAAGGTGTCAACTATCACGACCTGGATTCTATGGAGTGGTTGCAAGCGGACGACAACCGTCTCCCCGCTTACATACAGAGGTCGCTGAATATGATCGGGGATACGAAAAAAGAAGTCATGAGGATCATGCGGGAGAAGAACATGTCCTACAACAGGGTGTTGTTCAGGAGCGAGATGGGTGTCATGAAAGTCGCCTCTGTGTTCGCCAACGCAGAGTACATGATCCAAGCGCCCATGATGGTGATGGCTAGCATGAGGACATTCACCAACACCAGCAGCACCAGCTACGGATCTGTCAAGCTGTCTAGGCAGGGTTGTTATTATCCTGTGCTGGTGTTCAGCAACAGGTGCGTCGACACAACACTGTACAGTTCCCAGGGGGGTAAAGACTCCATTTGTTCTGTAATCTTGGTTTTTTGTCTTTGGGTGAATGGTGGGTGTCCCGCACTGTATGCTCGCTCGAGTCCTCCCAACAAGGCAGTGTCCCGTAACATGCTTTAATGGCAGTCGCTACGAAGAACAGTTCTGGGATACCTTTACCTGACCCTGGGGTGGTGGGATGCCCCGGTCCGCACGTAGACATAACTAGGTACGATATCTTCGTTGCCTACCTAATGGCCGAGCTGGAGTCTACTACCTCGACCGAAGTCCAGCTCCTCCTCTCCAGTGAAGCCTTAATAGAGTGTCTGGTGAAGCACCGAGAGCTGATCTCAGGCCCTAACGTTTGGTCTCCTAGAGCTCGCGCCTACGTTCACTTTGAGCAGCGCATCCACGGAACATTTGCAGTTCTAAAACCCAGCGGGCCGGCTGTGGTTCAGTTACTGGGAAAGTTACTGCCTGTGTACTGCAGGCTGTGCTTATTGTCGGAATGTCATGACCGGGCCAAGGCTGAGGCTCAGGCTTTGCTGGTGCGTCTGACAGGATCCAGGGACTTTAGCGGTGAGGTAGTTGAATTTGAATTGAGAGCCCTGACCTACCTGATAGATAACCTGTCGGCAACACCCCCCTCTGAATTAGGGGACGTGTGTCAGTCATCTGACGTTTCTGCTGAGACCAAGATCGCTGTGGAGCTCCTCTGGTGTCATTTGGTGCTAGTTTACGCTGGCAATCGCAAGCTCCTGCTGTGCAATCTGGAACTCTTCTTCACCAGACCCCAAGACTCCCTGAACCTGTGTCCCAGCGAACTTAGGGCTGCTCTATTTGTGCACGGTAAACATGAGCCATTGTCTCAGCGCAAGGACCGATGCAGAAGACAACAGGGGTCTTACACGAGAAAGTGTCCCGTTCTTCCGCTCGGCTCAGACCCCAGGTCTAAACGGGACACGTCTAGATCAAGACTCACCGCTACCAACCAACTATACGAGTCTCGAATGTCCCGCATGTGCTGGCTGGGAGCCCTGTGGATCCTTGACGTCGACTGCAACAAGGGCACCCTTCACTGGCTTTACAAACCTGAACCGTACAGAGTGTAATCCAACCGTGATACGTGGATCGGAGTCGAGGCCGCCACACTACAGCTCCCTAGCTTGTACCGAAGGAACAAATGAGACGCTAAGGGTCGCAGGTAGCTGCTTGGTGGAGTTGGGGAATAACGTGCTCCTCCACGTGCTACACGTAAACACCGTTGGCAATCAGAGGTTCAGTGCCACCGTATTCTCTAACCATCTCAGAAAATACGCTCACATACAGTCCAACACCACTAAAACCAAGCTGCTGAGCAGACTGAGGTTCGTGTCAGACAAGAAGAGACTGTGCTCTCAACACGGCTATAAAAACACCCGCATAGAGTTCTCGTCCAACCCCAGCAGCAGCGCCAACTACACCTCCAACGTCAAGTACTTGCTACAGCCCTACTTCAGAGGGTTGTTCGAGACCATTGCCTTATCCCAGGGAACCTGTATGGTGTCCACTAAACGCTTCACGGTTAGCAATGAGAACCTTACCTGTTATATATACGGAGTGGCTAACCCTTTGACCGTTGTGATTCGCATGAAGGACACAAAGAAACATTTCCACACACCCTTCTTCTTCTCCTCGGTCAACGTTGCCGGAGAGGAAACTAGACACCAGCTCTTCTCTTCAATGTCTATCAACTCGCAAAAAGTGAGGAACATAGCCGAGGAGCTCCCTAATGCTCTCGGCAAGGTGGCCAATCTCGTGGAGCTACACGTCCATCTCAATAGGCTGTGCTGCGAGCTGGCTCAGGATCGGCGCGGCATGCTGACGTCTCAGGAGAAGGTCTGTCTGGTGTACCTGACAGAGACGTACTTCATACAAGTGAGAGACCGTAGCCACGCCAAGTACTGGCCTGGGTACAGTGAGGCCGTGAGAGCCATATTCGTTGAACGTTACCGTAGCAATCTGTCTTCGTTCCAAGATAAGGTTCTCAACAATTACCATCTGAAGAACCCTGAGTTTATCAACCTAGTCCCATGGCTACTCGACAATCCGAGCGATCTGCACGAGAAAATGATAGTGTCGCACGAGGCCTACCTGCGAGAAGAGGGTAAGTCGAACGCTAGAGTTGAGCTGATCGCAACTGTAGACAATCACGTCAACCGAAACCCCGATTGCTGCCCGCCCCATGGATTCCCCAGCTTGGAGGACATTGATTTCAAAGACCTCGGGTACAGCAAGCAGACGCTTCAACTCGCGTTAAGCAAATCACGCTGCCCCACGACAACCCGAGCGTTCTATAAGGCGAGCCAACGCATGGACCCCTCTACAGTGCCTAAGACCAGGACAGCTCACGGGACACATACTTAACAAGAGAGAGATGGAGTGTGATATGTAGAGCGGAGCTAGCCTTTGGCAACAGCAACAACAATGTCAACTGAGACCTCAACCATCAGCTGCCCGGTAGCACCCTCTGCTGATTCTACAGCTTCGGTTCTAAGGGTATGGGATATAGTGAACAAACACTTTGCATCGCTACTATCCACCGCGGAACGGTCTGACACAAAGACCAGGGCTGAGCAAAACATACAGTCTCAGGTAAAGGAGCTGCGTGACCTAATTGGAGCGTGTAGCAGGAGGCTGAATACCGTAGAGGCTTACATATCGGAATTGCAGAACCAAGAGACTGGTGCTCTGAACAACAACCGCCCGTCTCGACAGGTGCCGTATACAGAACTTGCAGGAGAATGGCATTTTCTGTACATGGAAGATAACAGTGTTTTCGGCTACATGAGGTTAGTTCCAGAAACGGTCTCGGTTACTAGGGATAACGGCCACGGGAAAGGATCCACCTCAGTTAAGAGAGCCCAATTCACTATCCCATCTGGGGTTATGAGAGAGGCGAATGGGGCCTTGGATGACGTCGATTCCACTCAGCTGAACGGCTGTTGCGACTACGCACTGTGTCCCTGTTGTCAGATATCTTTCAAGGCCTCTGACTTTTGGAAGCACGCGTTGTTTGAGATTGCAGAGAGGGGTAACCGAGTTCCAGCCTGGCAGTCCTTGGATCGCTCAGAGACACCTAGGTGGATAGTGGAGGATAGTGCTGGCTGGAGCAACCCTATTTACAGACCCCGACGTTTAGAGAGTACGTGCGAAATAGGACAAAGTCTCGCAGAGCTAAACCTCAAACACTTCCTCTCAGACTACGACTTCTCTCGAGCGCTCGACAGCACATTTGAGTTTCTGGCTTTACAGTTGAGAACCTGAAGCATGTTCTCCTACTCGTATCAACCTCGCACGATGCTGTTCCCATGTCCTGCCTCTCCTGAGCCTCATCGGCCTCATAAGCCCCAGCCTCCCCAGCCTCAGCAGCAGCAGCAACCCTTTCTGGAGTCCGAGGATAGGGTGTTGGAAACGTTACGAGATGAGGTGGTTACACTCGACTACCTAATAGGAGTAGCG